>NW_024426541.1:286156-367627 GCF_017311325.1 Ursus maritimus
AAAAGGCTCAACAGTGGAGGTCACGAGTTTTGTTCAGAAATCAAAGTATTAGATACACAGCACTATTCAGAAGAAGGAGGAAGAGGACAAGGAGATGAGGGGAGGAATGAAGAAAAAAGAATAAGAGAAATAGGAAGGAAGAAAGTATAAAAGAAGGAAGAGAAGGAGTGAGGAAGTAAAGAAGGGAGGGAGAGAGAAAGAGAGAGAAAGAAGTAAAGAAAGAAACCTGGACACTGAGAAACATTTATGGTCTTGTCTGGAAACTTCCTAGGAAGGTTGTTTTATTATAATTTATTATAATAAGGAATAAGTGAAATCACTGGTACACCTCTTTAGGATAAAAGAGAGGGGAGGGACGCCTGGGTGGCTCAGTTGGTTAACTTCTGCCTTGGGCTCAGTTCATGATCCCCGGGTTCTGGGATCGAGTCCTGCATCAGGCTCCTTGCTGAGCAGGGAGCCTGTGTCTGTGCTCGCTCTTTCTCTCTCTGTCTCTCTCTCTCTTTCCCTCTGACAAATAAATAATAGATAATAAAATCTTTAAAAGGAGAGAGAGAGGGGTGATAATACAGTATAGCTGATAGGGAAATTACGCTAAAGCAATTTGCTGAAAAATATAACAACTTCCGTGCACCTGAGTATTTTAAATTAGGGAGAGCGAAAGAGGCAAAAATCAAATACGAGTCACCAGCGCCACAGAGTTACACTATATTACTACTATGTTACTACTCGCTTGAACTAAATCATTTGACTAAGGGTCATTTGGCTCTTTTACGTATTGGCCTATTGAACTCATGGTTCATAAACACAAACTCATGACAGAAACAGCAAATCACTGTGGAGATGCACTCTATGCCTGCAAACTGTGTTTACAAATTTTTACAATGACTTTCTTATCTTTTGTGCCTTTCTGGCTGAAAATAAATTTGGTAATGTGAATGTTGCTTGAATTAATAAATTAAATGTATTTTTCTGAAATGTTCATTTTTTTTCTCTTTCTATAGGAATCAAATACTTTCTATATGTCTATAGCTTCAAAACTATCACAGGTTAAATTACCACTTTTTCCAGATTTTCTACATTTTAATGACTTTCTGAAAAGCCCTACATAGAGTAGATGGATATAATGAATAGCTCAACATCTGAGTTTGTATTGTTAGGACTCACCAACACTCGGGAACTTGAGGTTTTCTTTTTTTTTAAATATTTTTGTTGGCCTATGCAGTGACTGTGGCAGGAAACCTTCTCATCGTGGTCACCGTAACCTTTGACTCACTTCTGTACTCCACACCAATGTACTTCCTCCTTGGAAATCTCTCCTTCCTGGATATGTCGATTTCCACAATCGCAACCCCTAAGATGGTCACAGATTTCCTCAGGGAGAATAAAACTATTTATTTGTGGGGCTGTATGGCTCAGATGTTCTTCCTCCACCTTTTAGGTGGCAGTGAGATGACTCTTCTCATAGTCATAGCTGTTGATTGGTACATTGCAATATGCAAACCTCTTCATTACACATCCATCATGAATCGCCGGGTCCTCGTGGGCTCTGTGCTGCTATCATGGGCTGTCGGTTTTGTGCATACCATGAGCCAGATGGTTTTTACTATCACCTTGCCCTTTTGTGGCCCCAACATAGTGGACGATATTTTTTGTGACCTTCCCCGCGTTCTAAAACTTGCCTGCACTGAGACCTACGTTCTGGAGTTGCTGGTAACTGTTGACAGTGGTCTGCTGTCTTTCATCTGCTTCATACTCCTGCTCATTTCCTACACTGTCATTCTGGTAAGTGTCCGACGTCGATCCTCTGGTGGACTCTCCAAGGCTCTGTCCACACTGTCTGCTCACATTAGTGTGGTCACCCTGTGGTGACCCTGTTCTTTGGACCATGTATCTTCATTTATGCTTGGCCATTCAGTAGCTTTTCAGTGGATAAATTTCTTTCTGTGTTTTACTCGGTTATCACACCCTTAATGAACCCCATTATTTACACTCTGAGGAACCAGGAAATGAAAGCAGCCATGAATAGACTGAGGATCCAACACATCAGATCCAGACAGACCTTCTAGGCAACAATCATAATGATGAAGCTTTTTAGTGTAAAATCCATGTGAAATCCATCTCAGAAGATTCTATGGACTATGCAAAATGTAAGCCACACAAAATGTATATTTTTAGTATTGTAAAAATTTAAAATATGCAAAATAGTATTAGACATACATATGTGTGTGTATGTATATATATATAATCAATCACACTATTGGTCATTAACATGGAATAAACTATCCAAGATTTTTGAACTGCTGAAATGAAGAAAGAAAATTAATTGTTTTAAGATAGTATATAACCCTTTAACATTTAGGGACACAGTATTACTTTCAGAAGGCACCGCTTGTTTCTCATGAGTTATTTAGGAGATCATTCTCAAACTCAGGAGCTGACTACACAGCCTCTTCATTTCCATCTTCATGTCCTTGTTCCTCAATGTGTAGATAACAGGATTCAGAATGGGTGTAATCATAAAGTCCAAAATGGCAAGAAATTTATCCACTGACATGGTGGGAAATGGCCACACATAAACAAAGATGCATGGTCCAAAGAATAAAATCACCACGGTGATGTGAGCTGACAGAGTAGAAAAGGCCTTAGACAAACCACCACGTATGGAACGTTTCCACACAGTGACCAGGATGAAGATATAGGAGATAAGCAATAAGAAGAAGGTGCCCATGGAAATGAACCCACTGTTGGCAGTAACCACGAATTCCATTCTGTAGGTGTCTGTGCAGGCAAGTCTGATAAACCAAGGAAGGTCACAGTAAAAGCTATCTATCTCATTAGGACCACAAAAAGGCAAGTGGCCAACAAAAGCTAACTGGGCCACTGAATGAATGAAGCCAATAGCCCAAGCACCAGACAGAAGTAAAATGCACATCTGCGGGCTCATGATAGTCAGGTAGTAGAGGGGCTTACAGGCCATGGCAATGAGCAGCACTATCTCTGATCCACCCAGGACATGAAGGGCAAATATCTGGATGACACATCCCTGAAAGGATATGGTTTTGTGCCCTGAGTGCAGATCAGATATCATCTTGGGAACCATTAAGGTAGAAAGACACAAATCAATAAATGAGAGATTGGCTAAAAAGAAGTACATGGGGGAATGTAAGTAAGGGTCAAAGGTCACTGTGAACACCACAAGGAGGTTCCCCAAAACAATTGTTACATAAAACACTGTAGAGAAGGCAAGGAGAAAGTGCTGCACTGGTCTATAGGTAGAAAGTCCCAAGAATACAAATTGAGACACTTCAGAGTAATTTGCTTCATACATTGGCTTTGCCTGGTGAACCTAAAAGACCAAACCAAAATAATGAAGAAAGAATTTATCAAAAATTATTATTTAAAAACACAGATTTGAGCTTTCATTAAGTCTGATTTTAAGAAGAAATCTTCAGTAACAGCCATAAGGTGTTTTCTTTAAAGCATCATTTTAAAAAAAAATTAAACATTAACTTTTTAAAAAGCATTCATATATTAATTTATCCATTCAGCTAATATACATAAAGAGAATAAGGTAATAATCCTACTGAGGATCTACCATCTGCCTGGTACTGTGTCAAGTTTTGAGGTAAAACACTGATCTTGACTTCAGGAGGTTTACAGGCTAATGGTGGATCTAGACATTAAATAGCTTTATACAGATAGAACTCTGATAATAGATTTACAGGAAACGAACAGAGTACCATCAGAACTACGTGACTCATTCAAGTGGTGATTGTTCAGATTCTGCTTAACAAGGACTTACTACTGAAAAGTAGAGTCCAGACTATGGAAACATCATGTGTAAAGATCATGAGACAGAAAGGTTAGCAGGGCAAGAGGATGAACAATTGAAATCAGGCTGGAGTAATAGGCCAGCCAGGATGCAAGCTTGTATCTGTGAATTGAACTTTGCCTTACATCCTAAGAGCAATAGAAAATTATTGGGGATTTGAAGGAGTTGCTTGCTATATTTCTGCTGTCAAGCAGTCACCAAAGCTTCGATGTAAAGAACTGAATGAAAAGCCTAAGTAAACTTAGTGACCTCTCAGATTACTGAAGAATCATATATCAGTGTGGACAAGGTTAATTATTCAATCAACAGTGTTGGCACAAGGAGATGAAACTTGGAAAAATGTAGTTCTTTGACTTTCAACATGAACTCAAGGAAATTTTCAATGGATATTTAAATGTCAAGAAAAAAACAAAAGAGGGGCGCCTGGGTGGCACAGTGGTTGAGCGTCTGCCTTCGGCTCAGGGCGTGATCCCGGCGTTGTGGGATCGAGCCCCACATCAGGCTCCTCCGCTATGAGCCTGCTTCTTCCTTTTTTTTTTTTTTTTGAGAGGGAGGGAGGATGGGCAGACAGAGAGAGAGGAAGAGAATCTTAAGCAGGCTTTAGGCCAAGTGTGGAGCCCAATGCAGGACTAGATCTCACAACCCTGAGACCATGACCTGAGCCGAAATCAAGAGTCATACACTTAACCGACTGAGCCACACAGGCACCCCTGGAAAATTCTTTCTTAACATCCTTCATTAACAAAACAAAGAGGAAATAGCTGACAGTAACCAAGACATTAAAATCAAAATAATATCATATGTAGCTATACATAGATAGAGAAAGATAGTGTATATAGATATGCATATTGATATTTTTATATGAAGATGGAAACACTATAAAAATAAAAGTAAAAACACTGTGGAAAACATCAGACAGATGATTAGCATTTTTAATATGAAATTAATTCCTCTAAATACATTTCAAAAATGTAATATACCAATTTTAAAATGAATAAAACATGAAAACTATTAACCAAAACAAAATGCCTATTAATCATAATCATATGAAAAGTAAAACACTCAGTAATCAATTAAATATAAATAATATTATGTCAGAGTGCCATTTTGTTCTAACAAATTGTCTAAGTTTTTAAAATATTGATGATTTATCATGGATGAGGCTGTGAGGAATCAGATACAGTCATTAATAGTGCTTTTTATTATTTAGAATTTAATTTTTCCACATTTAACCACCTAGATTTAATATATCCACATTTCCCTTTATAAATTACGGATTTTGTGTTATTCTTTAAACTTTCTCCAAATAACGATTAGCCACCAAGTACATTTTAAATGCATTTCTTGCATTTGTGGTTACATAACTGCATATATTTGGCAAGTCATTGAATTGTATATCTAAAAATTAGTGACTTTTATTCTGTGTAAATTATACAGCAATAAAAGTGATTTTAAAATGTAAAAAAAAAGATTAAAAATAGAAATACCATATGATCCAACAATTCCAGTACTGGGTATTTACCCAAAGAAAACAAAAACATCTATTTGAAAAGATATCTGCACTCCTATGTTTACTGCAGCATTATTTACAAGCTATGGAAGCAGCCTAAGTGTCCACTGATAGATGAATGGATGCAGAGACATTGTGTGTGTGTATTCGATTATATGGGTTATATATTTATTAGAATATATGGACTATTACTGGAATATGGAATACTACTCAACCATAATAAAGAATAAGATCTTGCCTTTTGTGACTACTTTGATGTTGTGCTAAGTGAAATGAGTCAAGACAGAGAAAGCCAAACACCAAGTGGTTTCACTTACATGTGAAATCCAAAAAGCAAGACAAACAACAATTAAAAAAACAGAAAAAGACTCATAAACACAGAGAAGAAACTAATGGTTACCAGAGGGGAGGGGGTGGTAGGATGGACAGAGTACGTGAAGGGGATTAAGAGGTACAATCTTTCTGTTCTAAAATAAGTAACTCATTAGAATGAAAATACAGCATAGGGAATATAGTCAATAATATTATAATAACATTTGGTGACAGATGTAACTGCATTTATCATGGGGAGCACTGTGTAATGTATAGAATTGGTGAATCATTATACTGTACACCTGAAACTAGTATAGTATTGTATGTCAACAATACTTCAATAAAACAACTGCAGAATTCTTTAAATAACAATAATACATACCAAAAAGGTTAATTTTCCTTAATTTATTTTTATAATATTTTTTATTATAAGTACACCATACAGTAATCCCTATGATGTAAAGTTCAAGATTCCGGATGATTTGGCAGAACAATCTTAGCACCATAGGCTGGTGATGGGTATTAATTTTCCTTAATTTATGACCAAGAATCTCACTTCAAGAAAATTTGCTTACTGTTATAATAGATAAATTAAAAAAGAAGCTATAGGGCTACCTATTAGCACCATAGTTATTTAAAAAATATACGCAAGTAATGAATCATGGAACTTTACATCAAAAACTAGGGATGTACTGTATGGTGACTAACATAATATAATAAAAATATTATTATTAATAAAAAAACTTCAAAAAAAATAAAATTAAAAACATCAGAATAAATTTACAATTAATAAAAACAAAAAATATATATGCAAATATACATATGCATATGTATGTAGTTAGGCATGCAAGCATATAGATATATACATACATATATGATTACATGTAGATATACTCATATATACATTTATTCATATACATAGATAATGCCACATCAAAACAATACATAAAACAGCTTGAAGAGGCTTCCACTGGCCAAAGTGGGGACAATTTGAACATCAAATGGTTAATGACATTTTATTTTGAAAAACTGAATAAGAATAAAGTCTATTTGTCCACATTGAGATTAAAAATCAAATATAAATACATCATTGGCAGGAGTATGGGTGCACCGCTGTAGACTGATTTTTTTTAAAAACAATATAGGAAAAAATGGATTATGCTCTATTTATCAGTGCTAAACTGAGTGTGTAAGTGATCCTTGACTTCTCTCAGAAGGCACATGACTTAATCTATGTGGGATCACTT
The DNA here is from genome assembly GCF_017311325.1 of Ursus maritimus. Classification (NCBI taxonomy): domain Eukaryota; kingdom Metazoa; phylum Chordata; class Mammalia; order Carnivora; family Ursidae; genus Ursus; species Ursus maritimus. The sequence goes on from NW_024426541.1 coordinate 293,058, forward strand.
CCTGTAAATGTTCTGTAATTAAATCATGAAAGCCACATACTTGCTCAAAAAAAAAAAAAAGTGGTGAGAGTGGATATCCTTGTCTTGTTCCTGACCTTAGGGGAAAGGCTCTGTTTTTCCCCACTAAGGATGATGTTAACTGTGGGCTTTTCATAGATGACTTTTATTATGCTGAGATATGTTCCCTCTAACCCTACTTTGTTGATGGTGTTTTTATCATGAATTGGTTTTGTATTTGTCAAATGTTTTTTTCTGTGTCTATTGAAATGATCATATGGTTTTTATCTTTTCTGTTTTTGATGTGATGCATCATGTTTGACTTGTGACTATTGAACCACCCTTGCATCCTGGCAATAAATCTACTTGATCATTAAAAAAAGAAAAGAAAAGAAAAAAAAAAGAAAGGAAAAGAAAAGAAATAACCTAAATGTCCACAATAGAGAATTAAAATATTAATAGTAATTCCACCTGAGGAGGCATTCAATTTTGTATATTGAAATCAAAGTCCATACTATGAAAGATATGAATAATTTAATTAAATAAAAAGAAATGGTTATAAAATAAAATGAATAGGAAACCCTAATCCCTAACCCTAATCCTTTGGAGAAGTCTCTGAACAGCAGGATACCAGGCACCTATCCTAACCCTAACGCTAGATCTGAGAAAAAAAAATTAGTAGGAAACCCATTTTTAAAACTTATATATCTATGGAAAAAATAGAAATATGCTTATCTTTAATGCTTATCAATATATTGTTACTCTCTGAGCTTCTACGTATTTATTAGTTTGAACCATACGGTATTGTTCTTTGTGAAGCTCCAAAGATAAATTTAATGTTACAGATTTCAATCTAATACAGTAACTTATTTGTTTCTTACATAATTTTCTAATTATGATTAATGATACCTTATCATTAAACAATCAAATCCGATTATAGATGCTTATTCCACACCTGAATTAAATAACATGAGTTCCTCCACCTGCACTGCCAATACCAAGTTGTTTTTTTTTTTTTTTTTTACAGAGAGAGACAGTGAGAGAGGGAATACAAGCAGGGGGAGTGGGAGAGGGAGAAGCAGGCTCCCCGCTAAGCAGGGAGGCCCATGCGGGACTTGATCCCAGGACCCTGGGATCATGACCTGAGCCGAAGGCAGACGCTTAACAACTGAACCACCTAGGCGCCCCCAACACCAAGCTTTTGTCCAGACCCCACACTACTAACAACCATCTTTCTTATATCATCATTCCTCCCTTTGCCACCCCGCATTATACCCAGGCTTCTGCATGTCACAAGTCTGCGCTTCCTCAGCAGGAAAGCAGCAGAGGTGGAAGATCAGGATCCCTCTACAGCCAAGAATGGACTTGAGGGGTCAGGCCAGGCAGTAATGGGAATCCCGAGGGTTATGGACACGAATACAGTATTGTAGCCAAAAGGAAACACTACAAGGGTGGTGCTAGGAGGAGCCACCACAAGAGCAATGGATGGAGAATTTTACAGCCAACAACGAAGATAAAATACAGCAAAATTAAGCAAAGGATAATAGGATAATCACAGAGGTGAATAGCAGTGGACATGACATCTCAAAGGACCTATAATCAACTCCAGCTGAAGATTTTGAGCACACAATGCATGGATATTTTAAAATGGGGATATTCCAGAATATAAAAAACCATACACATTTAGTATGTTCCCACCTGTATAAAATACATAAAAATACTTTAACAACGAACAGAAAAGTCAGTAAAAAGAAAAAAATAATAATTTTTTTCTTAGTAGGGAAACTGGGTGTTTGACCCTGTTTTTCTCTTTTTAAAAAATTTCCAAATGTCAAAAATTCCTTTATTAATACAAACTGCCTTAATTTGGTGCATTTCAGTAAGAAGAAAAAATATTGTCATCAATCAGAGTACTATATTTGATAGAAAAAATCTATATTAACTCCACAAGGAGGAGGTCTAACTTTAAAAAGTGGGAAGGCATACACAGGTAACTAACACCAGGAACAACAGCAACACGTATGACTGTCTGATAAACATATTTATTGTTCAGTCTCATCATCAGTGATCACCATCAACCTTCATTGTTTTTTGTTTTACTGTTCAACAGAGAAAGAGAAAGAGAATTCTCAGTATTATCAAGGTTTCAATATAAAAGTTACTCTTATACATTCATGAAGGGACTATAAATTGATAATATTTGTTAGAATTTAAAATGTACAAATCTATTCCTAGTATGCAGCATATATGTTCATATAATATATATGTATTTACAAACAGATACAGACATGTATACATACAGTAGAATACTGTTGACCCATGTCAATCAACAGAGAAGGTATTAATCACATTTTAGTACATATATACAATGGAATACTATGACGCTCTTAAAATCAACTAAATGATTCTATGCATACAGATCTTGGAAAGATTTAAATTTTAAGCGAAACACAAGAAAGTGCATAAAATTAAGGAGAAATTTTGTGTTTGAATAAAAGAATTATCCAAGAATGAATACAACATATTACAAATCATAAGTCCTGAAAAGTAAGGTAACATGTGGCTTTCACTTCCTGAAGTCTGTATTTCTGGACTGTTTAAACAGTCTAAAACAATTTACATTGCTTTTGACTTAAAAAGTATGAATCATGGAACTTTACGTCAAAAACTTGGGATGTACTGTATGGTGACTAACATAACATAATACAAAATTATTATTAAAAAAAAAGTATGGTTTTTAAGGGGCACGAGGTTGGCTCAGTCGCTTAAGCATCCGACTCTCAGTTTCAGCTCAGGTCATGATCTCCTGGTCCTGAGAACAAGCCCCACGTGTTGAGTAGGGCTCAGCAGACAGTCTGCTTGAGAGAGTCTCTCTCCCTCCGGCCCTCCTCTGCCATGCAAGCTGGTGCACACACGCTCTCTCTCAAATAAATAAATAAATAAATCTTTTTCAAAAGTACTTAACGCTAGCAACTGTACAGCTATGTTATGCTTGCGTTAGGACTAGCGTCGGCCACACTGGGGGGGGGGGGCACAGGACTAGCGTCGGCCTCCCTAGGACTTTAAGGGGGGGGGGGCAGCTGGTAGAAAAGAGGTCCCCGAGCAGGTTAAATTTAAATCCCAGTCACCATTTAGGAGAGTGACTGTCCCACGTGGCATCTAGGGCGACAAAATAAAGCAATTAAGGCGCCCGTTTTGTTTTCAGCAGATAAATCAGCCAGCAAAGCAGGCCAGCTTTCCTAAATCGATCCCCTAAGTCCATGCAAAGCCCTCTACTGAAAAGACCTCTTGCACCGGGGGCAGCAAGAAGACGCCCCACAGGCCGCCTGCAGCCAAGCACCGCGCAGCTCCGGGCTGGAGAACCAGCGCTGCACCTGGGCGGAGGCCTGCGCCAGGCCCAGCGGCACCGCGGCGCGTGGTGGACGGTCACCTCCACTTCCAGGGGGCTTTTCATCACGCCTCTCGACATCTGGTTGAAGCAGGGATTCTCCGAGCTGACCGGCCTGAGGAGCCAAGGAGCCCCATGGGCTCAACACCCATGAAGTCGCCGCCCAGAGCCCAGTCACTGGCCAGGTCCAAGCCCCCGCGGCCCTCCGCCTCGTAGGGGGCCAGCGAGTGGAAGAGGTGGCCTTGGTAGCTGACGGCGATGCCCGCAGGGTCACCCACTCCCTCGGGCCTAAGCCTCCACTTGAACGTCCAGGAGCTCATCGGCCAGCCCAGTCTTAGGCGTGACGGTCAGGGTTGCAGCCTTCTGGGAGAGAGGGGCTGATGTGGACATCAACCTCCGGAGCAGGAGGGGGATTCCGGGGGTTCCAAGCACGGCCTGGGCGGCCCTCCACACGCCCGGGATCTTCGCGTCTTTGATTCCAGCCCAAGAGACGCAGCCGGAGCGAGAGTCAAAGCTCCTGGCGCGACTCCGCAGGGCAGGCTGGGGCCAGGTGGGGCTGTGCGGGGCGGGGCGGGGCGGCCGTGAGGGGNGAGCCCCGGGGCCGGGAGAGGCGTAGCCCAGTGGGGCCTCCCCCGGTGGGGAGGGCACCAGGGCCCCAGCTGGTCCCCAGGGGCGCCACTCAGCAGAGAGCTCTAAGAATAGGCGATGTAGGAGGGCCCGGGGTCGGTCATGGTTGTGGGGTCCCCGTAGTGGGACCTCTTTAAAGAGGCAGGAGCTCATGCCCAGCCAACCGCTCCACAAGGCGAGGGAGAGAAGTTACCAATCTGACGGAATGCTGGCCGGTCTCTTTCTTTAAAGTCCCTCCCTGGCCACCAGGGGTCACAATTCCCTAAGCCTCATTGAAGGAGGCTACGTGTAAGAGGCTTCTGCCAAATCCCTTCCTTGCAATTATTTTTGCCTGGGACTAAGAAAGACTGCCAAGGTTAAAGTGGAAACGTTTTAGATGAGGCAGCACTACAGATGTATACACTATGGAAATAACCTCTATTGTCTTGGGGCCTGGCTCAAGTATTAAAAATGTGTTTTTATATGCAGAAAAAAACACATCATGACTTTTTTTTTTCCCAAGAAAAAGGCATGGGACTCACAAAATAAAACCATAATTTTTCCATTCAAACAAATAGTTGTATGTACATGCCTATAAAATGGTTCTGGAAGGGTATACTTCAAATTGATAACTGTAATCAGCCCTAGGAGAAGCCTGGAATAGGGTAATAAATTAAGAGGGTTAAATTTAATCTGTCACTGTCATGTCCAACCTCAGAATGCAAGTACAAGTACAAAGTTCTGGAATCCAGCACCTCTGAGAATCTCCGAGTTGGAAGGCACCCAAAAGGCACTTCTTCCCTCTCTCTTAGGATCTTTCAACTTGGAATCCCCACTTCCATTTTGTAAGATCCATTATTTCTCTGTAATGAAATTTAAATGTTATGTTTTTAAAAAGATAAATAAATAGATAATTTTTTAAATGTTAAAAAAGTATGATTTTTAAATACAAAATAAGGGGTTCAAGATGTGCAGTCTTTCAAATTCAGATTGTAGTGATGTCAGTATCATTCAAATAAGCATTTAAAAATTGACATAAAGTCTGACAAATATGTGAACAACTGTATAGTCATGAAGTATCACAACAGTCACTTAAAAAATGTTTTTGGAGATTCATCACCATGATAAAATCTCATGTGAGCAGTCTATTGCTAAAAATGTATCTATCGTTTAGTTAATGGATACTAGTAAGGAAGGAGATGGTAAGAAGAGGCAGGAAAAGGGAGGAAAGAGAAGGGACAGGGACAAAGAAGAAAAGAAAGAGGAGAGAGGAATAGAAGCAAGCAAGGAATACCATAAAGGTTTTAAGAGAGGCAGTTAACAGACATACCAACAGAATATTTCTTGTTTCTTCTGTTGCCTATTCACTGCTTCAAATTCCTCAGTAATTTTTCCTGCTCTCTCAATGTCACAGGATTGGCATATAAAACTCTTGGGATCAGTCCACAGCCCATCTCCCCCTCACCTCACAAACATCATGCCACAAACTACAAGGACACCCTTTGCACTTTCATGAACGCTCAGGTTTACCCATCCTTTTGCTCTGCACTAAATGTATCCTGTTTTCATTTGGCTGACTACTTCTCATTCTAAAAATTCATTCCACCTATGCAACAATTACTCAAGGATTTCTCCCTCTCCTCCAGTCTGGATTATAGACTCCTTCTCCATGCTTTCACATCATACTTGCAAACTTCTCATAATAAACTTTTCATAATAGTATAATTTACAATTAAATAGTCTCTCCATCTCCTCTGCTAGATCTATGAGCTTCTCGACAGAAGGGACTGTCCTAGTCCTAAATCCTGGCCCACATAAGTGGTGTGAGTTTGGGAAAGATGATGAGTGGTTGGATGGACGTGGGCATGCATGTGTACAAAAATGTGTGGGTAATTGATGATAATGGTTTGTGGTAAAGACTTTTATTTTACATCTTATTCCTATTTAGAATTAATGCCAATAGAATAAAAAACAATCGCTGCTCTAGAAATTGCTGTGAATATATGGCAGGTGTAAGGCTATTCACATTAAAACCAATTTCCAAGGTCCTTTCTTGTCCCTATCCAAATGTAATATAATCAAGAGTCAGAAATTTCCCTGTAAATTAAGACTTAATCTAGGCATATGGAGCAATGCATAAAACCTGAAATGAAAATTCTCACTTCCCTTGGAGAGTCTGACACCACACGGTGTTTAAAAAGTGCTTGTTGAATTCAAAAACAGAAATGCAGATTTTAAAAAAAAGGAAGGAGAGAGAGAGAAACTTTATACTGTTGTGCCATAAATGTATGCATTACCAGTATAACAAAAATAGCCAATACTTTTAGCAGGCTATTTACATATGTTACCGCCACTTACCTGGCCATGAAATTAAAAACAAACAAACAAACAAACCCAGAAAGCAGTATTTTCATTTTAAAATGGATCTTTTAAAAAATGTTTCCCTCTTTGATGCTACAGGGGTAGTGCTACTCACAACTGCTCCAGCTCAAACAATAACAGCTTTTGGTGACCATTTGATGATTCCATGACCTGAGTCCCCAAGCCATTCATCATGGGAGTTTTACTTTTAATAATCATGGCATGGCATTAAGAGAAGGAAAAAGTATCAGAATTTTGGTTAAATAAGTAAATGGAAAGCAATGTATAATAAAGCAATGTACAGTAAAATATGACAGAAAAATATAAATTATCATTTAGATCAATACCAGTGAAAAAGGAATAGTTATTAACAAACTCATTAAGAATTATTTAGAATTCTTTTGGAAGCATATTCATGGACTATCCGTGGAAACACTGTACCTGTTTTTTACCTCATTTATGCAATTACCATCCCCATTTTAGAGATACTAAATTATATACCATGGAGATGAAATATGTTGGCCAAGGTCACTATGCTAGAATCAGATCTAACATTCAAACACAATTAATTTCCGATTTCATTGTACATGAATTTAATCCCTACACTATAGTGCCTCCTTTTAATATGATTGCTAGAATATAAAAATAACTCCCCCTTGGCCTTGGGTATAATCTTTTTAAATATTGTTGATTTTGATTTGCTAATATTTTGTTAGGGATTTTGCATGTATGTTCATGAAAGATACTGGTCTGTAGTTTTTCTTTCTTGTAATGTCTACACCTGCTTCAGGTATAAGAATAATGCTAGACTCCTAAATAAGTCAGTCAGAGAAAGACAAACACCATATGATTTCATTCATGTGTGGAATTTAAGAAACAAAACGGATGAACATAGGGGAAGGGAAAAAGAAAAGAGGGAGGCAAACCATAAGATACTCTTAAAGATGGAGAACAAACTGAGGGTTGATGGAGGGAGGTGGGCTCGGGATGAGCTAGATGGGTGATGGGCATTAGGGAGAGCATTTATCATCATGAGCACTGAGTGTTACAGGTAAGTGCTGAATCACTGAATTCTACTCTTGAAACTAATATTACACTCTATGTTAACCAACTAGAATTTATTTTTTTTAATATTTTATTAATTTATTTATTTATTTGACAGAGAGAGACAGCCAGCGAGAGAGGGAACACAAGCAGGGGGAGTGGGAGAGGAAGAAGCAGGGTCCCAGCAGAGCAGGGATCCTGATGTGGGGCTTGATCCCAGACCCTGGGATCATGCCCTGAGCAGAAGGCAGATGCTTCACGACTGAGCCACCCAGGTGTCCCCCCCCCAACTAGAATTTAAATAAAAACTTGAAACAAAACAAAATGAAAAACACTAGGGAGGTATATATGATGATGGTAACGGTAGTAGTAGTAATAAATAATAAAAATAATAAATAATTAGCACTTATTAAGTTAAAAGAATAATTCCAGCCTCATAAAGTAAATTAGGAAGTGTTTCCTTTGTTTCTATTTTCTGGAAGAAATTGTAGAGAATTAATATCATTTTTTCCATAAATGTTTGGTAAAAAGTTGGGCCAGTTGACTTTTTTGAAAGTTATTAATTATTGATTCATGTTTCTTTATTCTTTCTTTTAAAGATTTTATTTATTTATTTGACAGAGAGAGAGACAGCCAGTGAGAGAGGGAACACAAGCAGGGGAAGTGGGAGAGGAAGAAGCAGGCTCCCAACAGAGCAGGGAGCCTGACATGGGGCTTGTTCCCAGGACCCCAGGATGCTGGGATCAAGCCCTGAGCCAAAGGCAGACACTTAATGACTGAGCCACCCAGATGCCCCTGATTCATGTTTCTTATTACATATAGGCTTATCATATTATCTATTTCTACCTTATGTAAGTTTTGGTAGTTTGTGTCTTTTAAGGAATTAATTGGTCCATTTCATCTAAAGGTATCAAATTCATGGGTTTAAGGTTGTTCATAATATTTCCTTATTATTCTTATAGTATTCAATCATTAGTAAGGACCCCTTTTTATTTCTAATATATTGGTATTTGTGTCTCCTCTCTTTTTCCCTTGGTTGCCATGGCTGGAAGTTTCTTATTTTTATTGATTTTTTCAAAAAAACACGTTTTGTTGTTGAGTTTTTCTATTGTTTCTCTGCTTTAAATTTTATTGATTTCTGCTCTAATATTTGTGTCTTTTTTTCACTTGCTTTAGGCTTAACTTGTTCTTTTCTTTCAGTTTTCTAAGGTGTAAGCTTAAATTACTGAGTTTCGAATTTTATCCTTTTCTAATTTATGAATTCAATGGTATAAATTTCCCTCTAAATACTTCTTTCATTGTTTCCCACAAAACTTGGTAAGTTGTAGTTTAATCCTCATGTAGTTCAAATCATTTTTAATATCTTTTGAGACTTCTTCTTTGATCCATGTGCTATTTAGACGTGTTTGCTAAATCTCCAAATATATTAGAATGTTCCAACTATATTTCTGTTGATTTGTAGTTTAGTTCCTGTGTGATCTGAGAACATACTTGGCATGCTTTCTACTCTTTTAAATTTGTTAAGGTGTATTTTATGACCCAGAATGTGGTCTATCTTGCGGAACATTCCATGTGAACTGGTAAAGAATGCATATTCTGCTATTGTTGGATGAAGTGGTCTATAAATGTAAATTAGATAAAGCTGACTGATGGTTCTTTTGAGAGCAACTATGTGCTTACTAAATTTCTGCCTTCCAGATGCATACGTCATTGAAAACAGAGAGTTGACGTCTCCAACTATAATAGTGGATTTGTCTGTTCCTCCTTGGATTTATATCAGGTCTTGCCTCATGTATTTTCATGCGCTGTTATTAGGTGCAAGCACACTGAGGAATGTTATGTCTTTTTGAAAAACGAATACTTTCTCTGTTTCTTTCTCTGAGAAAGTTTTTTTCCCTCCTACACTTTTGGAGGGTAATTTTGTTAAATATACAAGTCTAGGTTAGTTTTTTTAACATGGTAAATATTTCACTTCACTCTTTCTAACAACATGGCTTATGACAGTTCCACTATAAATAATGTGTTTGCCCCTCTTTGAATTCCTTCAATTTCTCTTTTCTTTTGTTTTCTATAGTTTGAATATAATATACCTATGTGTAGGCTTTTCTTCTTCTTCTTTCTTTTTTTTTCATGTTGGCCATTACTTTTGGAAAATTCTCAAGCCATTATTATTTCAAATATGTCTTCTGCTCCTTTTTCTCTTCCCTTTCCTCTGGAATTCCAATTATACATATGCCCCTTTATTACTGCCCCCCATTCTTGAATAGTCTGCATGAATTATTTTTTGTCATTCTTAGAGTTTCTATCTCTGTTTACATTAACAATCTGTTCTTGCATATAGTCTACTTTTCCCACTAGAACCCTTTACGTGTTACTTACAGTTATTTTAAATTCCTTATCCAATAATTCCAAAATATGTCATACCTGCTTCGGGTTCTGATGATTGCTTTGTCTCAAAAATGCATTTTCTCTTCCTTTTTTTGTGCCTTGAAATAAACCTGATTTTAAAACATCCGTATTTCCTTGCCATCTCTTATAATATGCATTTAATGAAAGTTTCTTTTGAAATTGTATCCAACTTTGTTAACCATATTCAATGGCAAGAGATTTTTCCTAAAACACCTTAGTAAGATATTTTTGCACAAAACATGTAGCTATTCTATGTTAATGCTTTCTCACCAACCCTCTGTTCTAGAGCTATAATTTCATTTTCACAGTAACAAGAAACCAACCTGGCTGGATAAACATGCTACATGTTCTTCAAGTGATAATTTAACATTTACATATCTCTCACTGACTAAGAGCAGCACTTTCAGAACTGATTGATACCAACCATTTCTTTTTTGTCCTGACCCACAAATACTTTATTACCAAAATGACATGTCTACACATATTCAGTCTTGTCTTGTTTGGCATTAAATTATATCAAATGATCTGTTTTAATGGTTGTTAGGACACTATGTTAATCAGATCAAGTTGCAATAAAAAAGTAACATAGACAAAAAAAATTATATCAAAATGATGTTGGGGATGTTCCTGAAGTTCACTTCACAACCAGGAATCAACGTTCCAAATTAAGAAATATTTATATAATGCATCAAATTATACTGCATATACTTGATGAGCTGTGATAACCCAAGAGATATTGCATAATCATTATGTTTATTAATTTCACAGATACTGATTACACATCATACATTACTTTTTACTGTACAGATAACTAGAGAACAAAACAAATATTCACCTCTTTGAGGATCTAAGAGAGAAAGAAAATACTCAATATGCGGTAATCAATAAACATAATAAATAACCACATGTTTATGTTAGAAGCTGATAAGTGCAGTGGGGGCAAAAAAAGAAGAAGTAGAGCAGAGTAAGAGTGAAAATGAGTACCCAGGGTCAGGCCGATTGCAGTATTAAGCTGAATGGTCAGCATGGGAAAGGCATCTTTGAGAAGATAATATTTAAACAAAGACTTAAAGAAACTGAGGGATTTATACACAAGGACAACTAGGGGAGTTATGTGTCAACTAGAAGGGCAACTACGGCAAAAGCCATACGGTTAAAGCATAAAGCATGATTAACATGTTTGAGGAACAGTAAGGAATATAAGGTGGATAGAGTAAATGAGGGACAGAGTAGTAGGAAATCAATCAAAGGAATAAACAGAGATCAGGTCATGTAGCACCTTGTGGAAATGTATGAGGACTTGGCTTTGACTGGATCTGTTCTAGGTATCCTCAAACAGAATTTTTGAATTTTCACTATAGTTGTTCATTGAATGAGGAGAACAGAGGCCAATAAGAAATTATTGATGGCTCTTGTAGCATGATCCCACATAATATTCTTTGTTCTGCTGATCTTTTCTACAATTTTTTTCTTTATTCTTCACAGTATAGTGTCTAGGAGCACAGGTTCTCTGAGTCAGGCTGCCTCAGTTTGAAATCTAGGTCTACCACTTAATAGCTTTGTGATCTTGAGCCAACTATTTACATTCAGCCAAAAAATAAAAATAAAATAAGTTTATATGATAAACCGCATGTGAATACACAAAGACTATGTATATTAGTTACTATTACTCCAAAATTACAGTTGTTTTCTTTTTTTTTTTTTAAGATTTTATTTATTTATTCGACAGAGATAGAGACAGCCAGCGAGAGAGGGAACACAAGCAGGGGGAGTGGGAGAGGAAGAAGCAGGCTCATAGCGGACGATCCTGATGTGGGGCTCGATCCCAGAATGCCAGGATCACGCCCTGAGCCGAAGGCAGACGCTTAACCACTGTGCCACCCAGGCGCCCCTACAGTTGTTTTCTATCTTTATGTGCTTCAGGAATATCTTAGATCACTTATGACATAGGCTTCTCTGAATTACAAATCCAAATTATTCCCTCTGTTACCTAAAGAAACTAGAAAAATAAGAATAAAGCCCATGGTATGTAGATAAAGATGAGAGCTGAAATAAATGACAGAGACACTAAAAAAAAAAAAAAAAAGGAAAAAGAAAATTAGTGAAACCAAGAGCTTGTTCTTTGAAAAGGTGAACAGAATTGATAAATCATTAACCAAAGTCATCAAAAGAAAAGGACCCAAATAAATAAAATCAAATATGAAAGTAAAGTAACAATGTACACCACATGGATACAAAGGATTATAAAATTAATATACCAACAAACTAGACAATCTAGAAGAAGTGGATAAATTGCTAGTAACACACAATCTTTCAAAACTGAACCAGGAAGAAATAGAAAATCTGAACAGAAATAGAAAAATCTGAAGAGCCACCAGCATTATTCACAAAACTAGGACAAATAATACAACACGAATCAATTACAAATAATGAAATTAAATCAGAAAAAGAAAAAACTACCAAAAAATAAAATTCCAGGAGCATATGGATTCACAGGTGAAATCTACCCAACATTTAAAGAAAAGTTAATACTTATTCTCTTCAAACTATTCAAAAAAATAGAAGAGGAAGGAAAGCTTCCCAATATATTTGAGGCCAGAATTACCTTGATACCAAACCCAGAAAAAGATACCATAAAAAAAGAAAACTACAGGCAAATATCCCTGATGAACACAGATGCAAAAATCTTCAACAAAATATTAACAAATTACATATAGCAATATGTTAAAAAAAATCATTCACCATGATCAAGTGGGATTTATTCTGGGGATACAAGGGTAGTTTGATATTCATATATCAATCAAGATCATATGCCACATCGATAACAAAAAGGATAAAAATCATATGACCACCTCGACAGATGCAAAAAAAGCATCTGACAAAATTCAACATCGATTCATGATAAAAACTCTCAACAAAATGGGGTTAGAGGAAATATACCTCAACATAATAAAGGCCATATATGAAAAACTCACAGCTACCTTCATACTCAATTGTAAAATATGGAGAGCTTTTCCTCTAAGATCAGGAACAAGTCAAGGATGTCCACTCTCAACATTTTCACTCAATACAGTACTGAAAGTCCTAGCCACAGCAATCAGACAAGAAAAAGAAATAAGCATCCCTATGAGTAAAGAAGTAAACTGTCACTATTTGCAGAAGACATGATACTATACATATAAAATCCTAAAAACTGCAGCAAGTAATAAATGAATTCAGTAAAATGGCAGGACACAAAATCAATACCCAGAAATCGGTAGTGTTTCTATACACCAATAAAGTAGAGGAAAAAGAAATTTAAAAAACCAGATCATTTACAATTGCACCAAAAAGAATAAATTACCTAGGAATAAACTTAACCAAAGAGGTGAAAGACCTGTACTCCAGAAACTATAAAACTGAGGAAAGAAACTGAAAGATATTCCATCAATGCAATCCCTATCAAAATACCACCAGCATTATTCACAAAACTAGGACAATTAATGTAAAAATTTTACAGATCACAGAAGACCCTGAATAGTTAAGCAATCCCGAGAAAGAAGAACAAAGCTGGAGGTATCATAATCCCAGATTTCAAAATATACTACAAAGCTGGAGTAATCAAAACAGTATGGTATTGGCACAAAAACAGACACATTGATCAGTCTAACAATGGGGGAAAGACAGTCTCTTCAATAAGTGGTGCTGGGAAAACCAGAGAGATATGTGCAAAAAATAAGACTGGGGACCAGCTTCTTACATGCTACACAAAAAATAAACTCAACATGGATTAAACACCTAAATGTGAGACCTGAAACCATAAACATCCCAGAACACAGGCAACAATTTCTCTGATATCAGCCACAGCAACATTTTTCTAGATATGTCTCCTCAGGCAAGGAAAACAAAAGCAAAAATACACTATTGAGATTACACCAAAATAAAAAGCTTTTGCACAGTGAAGGAAACAATCAACAAAACAAAAAGACAACCTATGGAATAGGAGAAGGTATTTGCAAATGATATATCCCGTAAGGGTTTAATATCCAAAATATATAAGGAACTCATACAACTCAACACACAAAAAGACCCAAATAACTCAATTAAAAAATGGGCAGAAGCCCTGAATAGACATTATTCCAAAAAAGGCATACAGATGGCCAACAGACACATGAAAAAGATGCTCAACATCACTAATCATCAGGGAAATGAAAATTAAAACCACAATGAGATATTACCTCATACCTGTTGGAATAACTGGAATAAAAAAGACAAGAAACACCAAGTGTTGGCAATGATGTAGAGAAAAAGGAACCCTTGTACACTGTTGGTGGGAATGCAAATTGGCACAGCCACTGTGGAGGTTCCTCAAAAAATTAAAAATAGAAATATCATATGATTCAATAATTTTACTACTGGGTTTTACCTCCCAAAAATGAAAACACCTATTTGAAAAGATATATGCACTCCTAAATTTATCACAGCATTATTTTATAATATCCAAGATATGGAAGCAACCTACAGATCGATCGATCTATATCTATCTATCTATCTATCTATCTAATGGAATATTAATCATAAAAAAGAATGAGATCTTGCCATTTGTGACACCTGTGATGGACCTAGAGGGTATTATGTAAAGTGAAATAAATCTGACTGAGAAAGTCAAATACCATATGATTTCACTTATACATGAAATCTGAAAAGCAAAACAAACAAAAAGCAGAATAAACCTATAAATACAGAGAACAAACTCATAATTACTGTGGGGTAGGGGACAAAATGGTGAAGAGGAGTCAGAGATACAGACTTCCAGTGATAGAATGAATGACATGGGAATAAGTGGCACAGCATAGGAAATATAGTCAATGGTACTGTAATAGTGTTGTGTTGTGACAGATGGTAGCTACATTTGTGGTAAGCATAGCATAATATAAAGAGAAATTGAATCACTATGCTGTACATATGAAACTAATGTAATATTGTGTGTCAAATATACTCAAATAAAAAACACTAAATAATAAATTATTCCCCCTTTCACTCTCTCACAACACGGTATACCTTTTCTTCCCCAGAAATTATAATTTTCAGTTATTTCTTTATATAAGTATTTGTTTGATATCTGATCTTCCCTCGAAACTCAAAGTTCTTGTCCATAGTTTAGTCAACCTAATATTCCCAATGCTAGGACCACTGCCTTGCACATTGTGGACACATGACATAGCATTTGCTCTCCTCAGTGACCTCAAAAATGTGCATTTATGTTGCCTTTCCCTCCTTCCCTGTCTCATCTCCTTTTTTCTGTCATTTCTACCTCCAGGGATCCCCTTCTCACATAAACTAGCTACATACAAGTCTTCTATTCAAGCTCCTCTTTGGGAGAAGGAAACTTAAACTAAGACAGAGTCCAGAGGTGGGAAGCCAAAGGTGAAGTGTTGGAAGGAGACAACGTGCCTGCGAGAGACACAAAGGACCTACACAAACAACCACATTGGGCCCTTGGTTGTATGGCAGAGGCAAAGACAATCATTGTCATAGATCCTTCAGCAAGAGAGAAAGCAAGGAAGGCAAGAGTGAATATCTGCTGTGATATTTAAACTAAATCTAGTACACTGTGATCGCTATTTTACATATTGTGCATTTCTTTGTTTACCTGAACTACTTTGGTTGGATACTGTCTAGAAATACACACACATACACAAATATTAAGCTAATAAAAGAATCCCATTTTAGATACAAAAATATGAGGCTCAGAGTTTGTAACTTGACTAAGTTCCCATAGTTTATAACAGATAGAGCTAAATTTCAGACTACATTTGCCTGTCTTTAAAGCCTGGGCTCTCTGGTTTATACCATTCACTATCCTCTTTCATGCACTATGCTAATAGGGTCCTCACTATTTGAAATTACACTGCTTACTCCCTATATCTTTGGAAAGGCTGTCTACCATTCAGTCAAATTTGGCATATTCCATATTACTTTTCACCAATCTGTGCTGCCCATGTTGGTCTTTTAATCCTTTGAAATATGTAGCCCTTAATTATATACTACCTTCTGCCGTTCATTGTTTTATTACTCTAATATTTATTACTGTAATAGTACATTCTTTAAGGTAAGGGATCTTACCTATATGTATTTACATCTAGCATTTCTTCTAAGACATAGTCATAACTCAGTCTCTTCCTTGGGTAGATTGCTAGAAGATGATGGCTAGAAAATGACAGGCACCAAGCAGGTGGTATTCCACCAAAGAAAACTTTGCTTTGAAAACAGCAGGTTAAAGAAATCATAACCTTATATGTCCCAAGCTTCCAGAAGTTGAAGTTAGACATAAGATAATCCTTAGCAACACAGAAAGCATCATCTTGTTAGGGCCTACAAAGAGATCATCAAAATGGTACTGTTCAAAATGTGGGAAGTGGAGCCCATCCATGACTATACCACTTAACTCTTACCTCCTCATTACCCTTGCACAACAATTCTTAGCTCATAGATATCTTGACCTTATTTATAATTATATTAATCAGGGTGGGGTTTTCAGTGTTTTATTCTCATTATAATTGAACAGGAGCCCCATTGCCTAGAAGCTGGAGAAATATACAAGTACATTTTAAAGCCATTGAAATTATTAATCTAGTTGGCTATCCAAAGTACTTGAGACCAAAAACCAAAGACAAACAAAAGATGATATTTCTCAAATTTTTGTGAGAGAAACAACTTAGACTCAGTTTAAGATGCCTTAATAATTTCTAGTTTTCTTTCAAACAAGCAGTTGATACAAATGACAATAAACCCAAATAAAAAAAAACAGTTTTTAATTGCCTCCATGTTACTTCATAGAAGCCCATCTGAACTTAGGTGGCCAGCACAAACTGAAAATTATGAGCAGTCTGCCGATCAGGGATCCCAGCGCCACTAGCCTATTGCTCTTTACACTATCAGTCTGGGAGAAGATCTAGGCCAGCATTCAAGAAAATTTCTATTTGTATAAGTAAATTCCTTTTTGTGCAATAATTACTTAACTCCAAATTATAATTCTTGTTGAGTCAGTGGTCTTAGAACAGTCTTTTCTAACATAATCCAGCATTCTGATTTAAGACACAAATGTCTTCATCTTTTCCTTAACATCCCCTAGATACATACCTGTGGATGCCTTTTTCAGTTGGCAACAACTCATTTGCATATATAATTATTTAAAAGTCACCTCCTTCCTCCACCTTGAACACTAATGAATAACATAAATCCAATGGGCATTGTTCAGGTTTTTAGTCTTTTTGAGTTGTGTGGACGTGGTTTACCTCTCATACCTGAGCTTCTACTGTTTGGTTACTTGGCTTGCTCCTATCAGGCAGTTATTCAAGTTTTCATCATCACTCTCATGCAATGTGGCTAGTCCATTGGCCAGGAAACATTTCAGCACCTCTCCAGTCAGCTGTGGATGTCGACATGTGTCTCAGGATTCTGATGTACTATTATAAAATTGTCCTCAGAGTAGCTTTCTCATGTCCAGTATGAGCAAAATGATCATTCAGTTCCAATAAAAATATTTTGAGAGATCTGTGGTGGTCAATTAAAATCCCTGTTAAGTGAATTTATCAATATGACCAAGAAGTATTACTTTCATCCTCTATCAAATTACATTTTCCCAGTCCTTTGAAATGACTTCCATCTGCCTGATTGGATCCACTTCAGGTAGATGATATATCCAAGGGCCCTTTGCCACACAAATGCTCATCTTCCAAGTGAAAGTCTCTGAGACTTTCTACTCTTTTAGCTTTACCTAGGGATAGGTGAGCAAGATTTAATGAGGTAACTAACTACTCCCTTCTCCCTCAAAGAATAACAACATTAAAACCTCTCTCAGTTGAACAGATTGACCCCCTCCTCTACTGTGGTCTTCTCTTACTTAGTGAAGCTGAAACACGAGATTCATTTAGTCCCTAGAATACCTACATAGAATGTTCCGATACAGGGAAGGAAGTGACTATGAAACCTATAGTTGGTAAATGCTTGGAACCTGTGTAGAGTCTCCCATTACTCAGGACTAGTGAAATGTCTATTTAGCAAAAGTTCTCTAACCATGAGAAGAAAAGGAAATAAATACAGAAGATCATCCGGAGATACCCTGTATCATAGCCACTCTTTCTTGATGAGCTTATGTGGGGTTGAGGCGAAGATATATGACTCTGCTCCACTCCAAATTTGAAGTTATTTTAGTGTAGTTGCTATATTTTAAAATGTTTATACACTCCAGATTGTAAGGTTCACACAATGCAACCTAAATATTTTATTTACTGTTTTACCTATGGTTTCCATTCCTTAAACATAGCCAACTATAATGTAGAGATGTTTCTAGGCTTTGTCTCAAGACACATCTTCCTTTGTCTATCTGATCTTCAGCCAAGCTGACCAGTGGATTCACATCACTGACACTATCCACATAGCTAATGTCGAGCCCAACAATCCCATCTTTGTACCTCATTGTTTTTCTACATTTGCTTTCCATTCCAAACTCCAAGCAGCCATCCTTAAACTATGAAGAGAACACTTGAAAATGTACCTTTACTTTTGAAAAAAAGAGGCATGTTTTAAATAAATTTTCTCTTAATATCTCTTTATTTTTCTAAAAGCAATCATTACCATTGAATGAAATATATTTAAGCATAAATTGATTTTAAATAAATTGGAAGTTAAAGTACATTTCTATATCTTATATATTCAAAAACAAACAAGACTCCTCCAATTATATGTATATGGACATGTGTACATATAACTATCTAATTGCGTGAAAAGAAAACTGAAACAGCCCCACCAAAATGTGAACAGCTTTTTTGTTTATGGTTTAAAAAAATAACTATCATATTTCCTTCTCAAACCTCTGAAGTGTTGGATTCTTGATCAATAATACTGAATTTACATAATACTTTATAAATGAAAATAAAGAGGTAGGCTTTCATTATTGTTTTGTTATTTAAAAGAACATTAATGATGCTGACATTAAATGTTAAACTTAGAACATTGCTCATGTAACCACAAAAATCCTTGAGACTTCAAAATCTTTTTCTACTCTCCATTAAAACCCCACAAAACCAGCAATCAAGGCTGGCTCTTCTGTCATAGGTACAGTTGGTGCACATCAGTAACCAGCTCATTTCCCTTTGCTGGTCTTCTCTAACCACTCACCTAAATCATCTGGCTTCTAAAGGGACTAGAACTAAATGGCAACTTCGTTCTAAAATAATACTTTTCTTTAAAAAAAAAAAAGTAGCCAAAGAAATGTTTTAAAAACTGTACTTAACTTCCATCATTGGAAATTTTTGGATTGTACTGACCAGGTCTGTCTTTGACCTTGACAAAAGGCATACTTTCAAAGGTGATATTCTCAATTCAGAGAAACTCAGAAATTAAGAGGTCCCAAGGGAACATAGCATAGGTAGTTCCCTCCTCCAGAGGCTGTTCTCTACAGTGAATATACGCTTCACACTCTCACATGAATACTGGTCACAACTAAAAATGGATTATTTGTTTTGCTGCAATATGATTTTATTTCAGATTCTAGTTAGAATATAAACTGTGCTTTATCCATGGGAAAAAATATGATCAAATACAGTGTTCCTCTGGGAAGAAGTTACAGTCTATACTCCGTAAGTTTCTTAACTGCTCCCTAATTCCCTTCCTCTATCACATTTAAGACACTTTCATAATGTTTTAATACCATATTTCCATACATACTAACTGGGATGGCATGGAATTTCTGCACAGCTTCCAGAAATATCAAGGGTTTCTTCACCCAGCTACATCTTGGGACTTTTGGGCTCCCCATAGCATCAGAAAGAATGCCTTCTATTCAGTGTCACCCCTCCCTAAATACCCTGGTTGAGGAAGCATTTGTGTTCTCATAGCACCACAGTCAGCATGGTCTACAGTTTTTCTGGATTACGGGACTGTTCCAGACACAGATATGTAGGCATAATTAACAGAAATTTCCAAACATGGAGAAAATTGGTTGTTAATAATTAAGCTCAGGAAAAAAACTGATAGAAAATATGGAATGAACTCTCTCAAAAGTTTTAACAGTCAACAGCTACCATGGGGGTGGAATTATGCTTTTGGAAATGAACAGAAGGAAATGCAGAATGGTACCAAAGACAGGGAAGGACTAAAGTCAGAGACCTTGAGTGTGCACCCCAGTCACACTATTTCTCTGCTCTGAGACTTCTATAAGGTTACACTGGGAGTCAGCCTCAGACTAATAAGACCTGTTTCATGGGATTATTGTGGAGATTAAATTAGACAATGTGAGTGAAAGTTTCTGGTACACAGTGGGTATTCAGGGGGAGGAAGAGGGAGACATAGAAAGGAACAGGGAGATTAGTTTTCACACCACCTGAAACTAGTAGCTCAAAAAACAAAAAGAGGCATTTTCTCATTTTCTTTCTTTCTTTCCTTCTTTTTTTCCCCTAAGTTTTGATTCTCTTTGGGTAGGTCTACTTTAAGTCATTTGATTTTTAAATTATACTCTTGGAATCGGGAGATTTAACTCCCCCACCTAGGACATGCTTGAAAATAAATTATAACAGTATTCTTAATATAACTATTAATATACTTAATTTAGCAGTAATATTGTCTTTGGTAATTCAACTAACATAATATTAACAACTTTTAAAGCAAGTACTAGGTGAGAAAACATAAATAAGCTTTTATTTCTTTGGTGTAACCTACAGCACCTACAGACTGTTTCTTTTTCATCTGCAGTGTTCAAAAGTGATCAGAGTACGCAGTAAAAATAAACTCAATAAATTCTTCTTGACCATATTAGAAGAAGTTAAAAGGCCCTCCTATATTTAGTACTTTCTAGTCATTTTCATCACTGGTATCTGACCACCTTTGTAGATTTAAACAATAATATCAACAACACATTAATTATAGACAGAGGTGAGGGTAACAGACTAAATTAGAGGAAACTTGAAGCAGTTAGTGCCAAGAGCAAAAACAGAATATTACAGATACAGAGAATACTTTTCTTATAGCTACTGACCATTTATATTTCTTATGTCAATTACCTCTTCATAGGACATGTATTCTTATAAAGAGTTTTATTATTTTTCTTGATTCATAGAAATGCTATTTCTTCTCAACTGAACTAAACTTTTCTCTACACCAACATTCTTTCCAGGAGCTTACTCCAAATAGACTCTATTAACTGTGTTATTTTGGGCATTTACCTTTTTAAAAAAATATATTTTATTTATTTATTTGACAGAGACAGCCAGCGAGAGAGGGAACAAATGCAGGGGGAGTGGGAGAGGAAGAAGCAGGCTCCCAGCAGAGGAGCCTGATGTGGGGCTCGATCCCAGAACGTTGGGATCATGCCCTGAGCCAAAGGCAGACGCTTAACGACTGCGCCACCCAGGTGCCCCTGGGCATTTACCTTTTAACTCAACTTTTCAGCGGTAAAATGAGTATGATTGTCCTCACGGTTATGAAACAATGATTAAAAATGTTTATCATAGCTCTGAGTTTTAGAGAAAAGGAAAAGAACACTGTAGAGCTGGTTTCCAACTTTAATAGAGGACTATGAACACCAGTCATCAAGAATTAGTAGTGGCTGCTGGAGATAATTGATCCATTGTGGTAAAGCCCTTCTGATCAACAAATTTTTAAAAGAAAGTGGCAGAAGCAGATGACAAAAAAAAGAAGGAAAAAGGAAACTGGGAAGAGAGAAGTGCAAAAAGGAAAGGAGAGAGAAAGAATATGAATCTATTTTCTAGCTTGATAGGATTGTTCGATTTTTAAAGTAATTAATTTAAACAGCAAAAATGACAAGTTTCAAAGGCAAACTTAAAATTTCTCTACCTTGTTTGATTAGAAATCTAATTAATTTGTATTTGCCATTTACTTTGCTATTGCAAAAGAAAATCTTCTGCCAAAGACTTTCTTTTCTTGTTCTTCCTGGAACATCTTTCAAAAATCATGACTTCTTAGGCTAAAGCAAATGAGACTGAACAGAAATGGCTTCCAATGGATATTGGGAAATGAAGGAATTTGCCTAACTCTGAAACTCTCATTTGTAATTCAAAAAAATATTTTCCTCTGGTAGCTTGATGCAGAGTCTCTCCCAGAGTTAGTTACAGACTTTGGATCATTTTAGTCCATGCGGAGATTTCCAGATTTTAGTTTCTCAGAAGCCATCTTGCTTGGAATTGGAAACCTAACAGCAGATTGTGTATTCGATGGTCTTATACTATGTCTGGCACAATGGTTTTCAAACACATTTTAGAGTCTGATACTCAAAACCAAACTTCAGGATTCACTATGGCTGAGGTATACTTCAGGCTGTAAGTAATTTCTTACAGGTTACATAAGCTTTGAATTTCATGAACAGAGAACAATTTCTTCCTGTTGCTCATGATTCATCCTTTCTTTACGCCTGGAACATTTATTCTTTAATGATTTTTAACTACCTTCTTTTTGATAGTTTATCTCCTCTTGTACTTAGTTAACTATGTTCATTAGTCAAAAAGTTTTGTCTTTTGTCAAAAATACTATTACTATCTCTTTTTAAAAACTTATTCATCTATTTATTCATTAAAAAAATTAACCTTCAATAATGTGTTAAACATTGTCTCAGTTTTTCAAATTTATAAATAGAAACTATTTTTCTAACATACATGCCTTACATGATAAAATATCATTTTAAAAAATATTATTTTACCTCAGGTCTATAGTATTGAAGTGATCGTAATTCTTTTTTAAAAAAAAAGATTTTATTTTAAAGTAATTTCTATACCCACTGTGGGGCTTGAACTTATAAACCCAAGGTCAGGAGTTGCATGCTCTACTGACTGAGCCAGCCAGGCACCCCAAATTGATCATAATTCTTGATTCATAACATAGTCTCACTATTTTTGCAAGCCCATTTTGTGTTTCTTTGCTTATTTATTTAATGATAAAATTATGCTGATAAAAACATGACCCAAAGATCTAATACAAGATCTAAACAGTTGTTAATAACATACACTGCTTATGTGCTCATCTCTATGATGACCTTTCGCCTCCCCTTACTTGAGGTTATTTACATCGTACATCTTCTCTTTCTGTATATAGTTTTATCACTTATCTGAGTTCCTGCAATGTATACTGTTATTTTTCTATTGCTTTTCATTTTATAAAAATTGTACTAGGTGGATCCATTTTGGACTCCTTTTCCTTCATTACTATGTCTAAGATATATCTATATCATTTTATAATTGTAATTTTTATGGTTCTGAATAACATTCCATTGTCTTGTTTATGGGGATTATTATATTTCTCTTTATATACATACATAAGAGTTTATCTTGGGTATGGAATTGGGAGTGAAACTGATGAACCACAGAATTTGTGAATATTGAGCTTTACAAGATAAGGCCAAGATTTTTCTAGACTGATTATATTAGTATACACTTTCATCAGCAATGGAGAAGAAATCTTCCTGATTCATATACTGTTTATTCAGAAAATCTAATTGCCTGTCTTTTCTTCAGATAAATTTAGAACAAACTGGACTAAATGGAAGAAGTAAACCAGTCTGTGGTGTCTGAATTTATTATTTTGGGGCTTTGTAGTTCATGGGAGCTCCAGGCCTTCCTACTAGTGATATTTTCTTCACTTTATTTGATCACCATTTTAGGCAACATCTGCATTGTGCTCCTAATTATTGCTGACCTTCATCTTCACTCCCCTATGTACTTCCTGTTAGCCAATCTTTCATTCACTGATTTCTGCCTTTCCTCAGTCACTACCCCTAAAATGATCACAGACTTTCTCAAGGAAAACAAGACCATCTCTTTTGAAGGCTGCATGTGTCAGATTTTCTTTGGACATTTCTTTGGAGGGGGTGAGATGGTGCTACTTGTGTCAATGGCCTATGACCGTTATGTGGCCATCTGCAAGCCACTTCACTACTTCAGCATCATGAACAGGCAAATGTGCATTGGGTTAGTGATGACATCATGGATCATTGGGTTTGTGCATTCAATAAGCCAACTAGCCATGATTATAAGGCTGCCCTTCTGTAGACCAAGGGAATTGGATAGCTTTTTCTGTGATATTCCATTGGTGATCAAGTTGGCCTGCATAGACACCTCTGTTTTAGAAATGTGGATAAATGCTGACAGTGGGGTACTGGCAACCATCTGCTTCATTCTGTTGCTAATCTCTTACTCTTATATTCTGCTTGCCATCTGCCTTCACTCTAAGGATGGGGCATCCAAGGCTCTCTCCACCTGCACTGCCCACATTACAGTGGTAGTGTATCTTCAGGCCTTGCATCTTTATCTACCTGTGGCCACTCAGCATCACCTGGGTGGACAAGTTTCTTGCTGTATTTTATGCTGTCATCACACCTCTCCTAAATCCAGCCATTTATACTCTAAGGAACAAAGAAATTAAAAATGCCATTAAGAGACTATGATGTCGGCATATGGATTTCTGTATTTCAGGGTCTCACAGTATCAGAATGCCCACCGTAGGATCTCTAAATTAGCCATGCCTGTCCTGTTGCTTGGGACTGGGAAGCATTCCCCACTTCACATATGGTAATCATGTGTATCTCTAGTAAAACTTTTATGCCAATTCTATCATATTCCATAATCATTTGTTGATCATGGAATGCAAAATGATTTCCTGTCTGGAAAATTTGGCAAATCTCTACGACTATGATTTTGGTTGTGCTCAAGAATGACTTAAAATTAATAACAAGTTAATGTTACTTACTAGTATTAGTGCTGCTACTTCAACACCTTATCTTAAAATTTTCTATTATGCTAAGCATTTCTTTGAGCAAAGCATTTCACATAGATCTCTAAATTTTGGTCAATAGGTCAGTGCATTGAATGTTGCTCTTTATATTTATAAATGGATAATTAGTCTCTCAGTTAATATTTTAGCTACCTTATCTGGAGAGACAGCTGTAAAGGTAATAATTAAGTATTCCCTATCATACTCAGAAAAGAAATGAATCATAATCTGATGAGAGCGTTGTCCCCTCAACCTCATATTTTAGTCGTTTGTGAAACAGTGTAATTATCTTCAGAACATGCGCTAAATTAAATACAAATATGGATATACTAATGACCTTTGGGGATTTTACTTCTTTCTATTTGTAAATGGGTAAGAAAGTTCATTATCTTTTTTCAGATATAAATAGGGAAAAGTGTTCTGAAAGTGAGGCCCAGAAGTCTGATTTTAGAATAAATTATCCATTTAATTCACTTCAGTGTTCAGATGGCCTGTAAGCAATCGGATTATATACAAAGTTTGTGAACTGTTCGTTATTACTACATACAACATAACTGAAGAGGAATGGAAGCAGAATGTTCAGCTTTAGCCCAGAAGGCTGATCTGAAGCTTGCATAGCTCCAATAAGGATCAAATATGTGCCAGTTGCTTCAGTTTTAAAAGGTCTCATGACTGCCTGTACATCTCACCAATAGTTAAAATTACTGTAAAACACCATAGAAGTCTCGCAAAAGTAGTTTAGGAGTAGAAATTTGAAGAAAACATTTGTGATCTAACACTCCTTGCATGTTCCCTCTCCCTTGAACACCAAGCGTATAACCACCAGCTTCACACAGCAGAAGTGCAGCCCTTTCTGCCCATGGGTCCTATCCCCGTGCTGTAACAAAAGCACTTTTTGAGAGCTTGTTTGGAGGTTCTAGCAGGGGAGCGCAGCTACTCCTGAACACTTGACTGAAGAATGGTTCTCCTCTATGGGGGAAGGTCGTCCTCTTCCACCAAGCACACAGCTTCGGGAGGGTCACACATGGAGCAGTGAGGGAGGAAGGGGACACCCGCCTAGCCAGCCAGATCAGCTGAATCAACCCTGGCGATGAATGGGGTGACAGATGTCACAGCCAGATCACTCTCACATCCCCAAAGCACCTTTTTGTACCAAAAACATCTCAGGGATTCTTTCTTGACCATGCCCTGGAGGCCCCACATCAAAAACTTTCTTAAGAATTCTTCCCACTGTATGCCTCAAAAAGGTATGCAAATTTACATCTCCTTATCTGAAATCCCTGGACCAGATATACTTCAAAGTTCCTGTTGCTGTTTTTAAGTGATGAATTAAGGAGAAATTTTATTTCCAAACTCATCAAAAATTATTACAAGCACAAAACATCCTTTCCAAAGTGTCCCAAATTAAATCAAAGGTACATCATCAAAGTAAAACACTTGTGACATTAAGAACTCCTTTAGGTTGTCATATTTTCACATCACTTTGTGTTTAATCATTTGCATGTTCTGATGATCACATTAAAACAATTTTTAAAGACATGAAATAATGTAGTATTTTTTTTTAAGTATAACCACAACTGTAAAGTAGAGGAACTTAAGAAGACAGAGACAAGTCTGCTTTGTACACAGGATGAGGTAATCTAATAGCCAACACAACATGAATCTTTCCCAACAAGTTTGCTAAGACACAGCTCCCTTAGTGTTACAAATAAAACAACCTTCTCATTTAAAAAAAATCAAGACATCATTTGATTAATAAAGCCTATTCTTCCCCCAGTTTTTTACTTGCTTGTCTTCATTTAGAAACTGTAAATTCATGAGAAAAGAACAAGTTTTGTTAGGGTATAAAAACCTTAGGAACAACAAATTACAAATATTCAACTTTTTAACAAACAAAAATATTTCCTTCCCAAAATGGAAACATCCAGTAAATAAAACAAACATAATATTCTGGGTATAAAAACACTAGTAATTCCTTTATGAAAGGGGTGTATTAGGCGGTATCATTTTTTTTTCTTAAAGAATCTCATGACTACTTGTACACATGGGGCTCGAACTCACCACCCTGAAATCAAGACCTGAGCTGAGATCAAGAGTCAAACACTTAACAGACTGAGCCACCAGGTGCCCCAAACTTTTGTTGATCTTAAATATAAAACACTTTACCAAAAGAATCAGGCCATTATTATTTAAAGTGTACTCCTTCATCCAGTTTCCTTATCTGAGTACAAACTCATCAATTTCTGTAGAATTTTGACTACAGGACCAAAGCCACAGGAAAGGTCTAAAATATATGAAAGTCATTTGGCTGGAGAAAAGCATTTTCTTGAGACTTGAAGGCATTCATCGCTTTGCACTGAAAAGCATTCCTCAGCAAACTTCTCCTCTACAGCCTTTAGAATAAGGCACAGGATCTGGGCTCTCGGAAGGCATTGCTTCCAGCTGGAACACTTACCAGCAGGGCATCCTTGCAGGCATTCTGCATGCGATACTGCTCCAGCTCTGCTGCTGCCTGGGAGACCTTGATCCTCCCCACGCTGGCCTCCAGCAGTTGCTGCCCCACCCAGTGCTGCAGGCGAGCACGCAAGTCCTGGCCCTCAAGACAGGCGGTAGCAATGGGCTCCAAGGGCCAAGGGCCAGGCTGAGGAGTAGGCTCCAATTTCATACTGTTTTTTAAAAGCAACATGGTCTTGTGTACTTTGTAACATCCCCAAATAGAGCACCTGAAACACAAACCCTTATTTAAAATAATTATTATTTCTGTGCATGCGTGTGTGTATACGTTCTTAGTTTTTTTGTGTGTTTTATATCTCCGTACCTCAGTCTGGTTACTATCTGTTGACTTGTCTTTGAATCCACTGATTCTTCTTCTGTGTTCACTGTTTGTGAGCCCACTTAAATCCATAGCTTTATTTGCTTTTTCAGTTCTAAAATATCATTTGGGTCTTCCTTAGATATTCCATTTCTCTGTTAAAATTTTTATTGTTTTCTCCATTTTTTTTCAAGTCTTTAAGTTCTTTTTTAAAATAGTGATTTTATACTCTACTAATTTTAACAGTTGAGCCCTCTGTGTTCTTCTTTTAACTATTTTCCTTTTAATTACGAGGCATATATCCCTGCTTCTTTGCATGTTCCTATTTTATGTGTTTTAGGCATTGTGTATAAAAAATCTTATAGATTTGACTTAATATATTCCTCCAGAAACTCTTTACTGTTTCGTCTATCAGGCATAAAAAGTTAAAGTGTAATCACCTCACTCCAATCAAGTACTGAGCTTCTTTGAAAGTGTAATCACCTTACTCCAATCAAGTACTGAGCTTCTTTGAATCGGATTGTAGCTTTTATAAGACTTAGTATACTTTTGGTTTACACCTGCTCCTTGGATATATCCCTTCCAAATTTTAATTATGATTCTAATGGATCTCTTGCTCCTCAATCTGAAAGATTTTAGGTGATTCAGTTTTGCCCTTCAGAATTTTTTTAAAGATTTATTTATTTTTAAGGGATCTCTATACCCAAAAGTGGGGCTCAAACTCACAATCCTGAGATCAAGAGTCACAGGCTCTGCAGCTGAGCCAGCCAGGTGCCCTGCCCTTCAGAAGTTTTGAGCTTAGAACTTTAGTCTTCTCCCTTTTCCTACTAGCTTCAAGAGTATGGCAGAATCCTCACTCAGAAATCGGTCTTTATGTTTGTCCTTTTCAATTTAATGTACCCGGTAAGAATCCATTGCAAACATAAATATTAAGGAACAATACAGGAAAAATGTAAAATATTACTGATTGTATAACCAGAAAGAATTGCAAATACTCAGGATGTAGAGTCCTTTCATAGTCTAGCAGTGAATTTGGCTTGGTCTTCTTGTTATCAAACCAAAATATACATTAAATTAGTTTCACAATTTCTAAAGATTCTGCACACACACATGCACACACATATACTTGAGACCCATAGCTTGAGCTTAAGAAAAGAGTTATACAAGACCTGTCCCTGGAGGAAAAACTGTCAACAAACAACGTGGACAAAGTAATTGCTCAATAATGATATCAATCATGAAATGATCAGATTAATATCTATTTGACATTTAAAGAATATCTGCTTATTGAGTCATAGACATTAAGTCAGAAGTTCAAAAATTGTGCAATAAGATATGTAAATCTGTATAATATAAATATTATATATGTATAATAAAGATTATATATGTATGCATGTGTGTATATATATATGTATGTGTATATATATATATATATATATATATATATATATATATAAAATTTCCCTGCCCTAGGCCAACTGGAGGTGGCTTCAGTACATGGAATTGAGGTAAGCAAGGGTGAGAATAATAGACATAGGCCAAATACATGAAACAAGCTATCTCTAAGGCTCTCCCTCTTGTTTTCCCACCTATGTATCTCAATCTTTCCTTATTACTTCTATCTACCTCACATCTCCCTCTTTGTTCCTTTTTCCTCCAGAGTTTAAATCATCTCTCATATATTTTTTTCTTTCAGAAAAAATAAAATTGAATTATTCATATCCCAGGTTTAAATAGAAGGAAAGCTGTATATTTCATAGTTCCCTCAAAAGTTTCTATATATTAGCTCTAAATTGATCAGTTTGAATCTAGACGGTCTAATTAATGTCTGAGGTCATACTTTCAGCAGATTCTAAGTCTATAATCTGTGCTTTTTCATCAACTTCCCATAAACTTTTCTTGGGACTTTAATTCAGTTGCCAAACAACTTGTTAAATAGAGAATTAACTGATAGTTCCATATACTTTCATAATTAGTGATCTATTCTGAATATTAAAAAATGGTGACTTTAGAAAAAAACAGCCTCAAATTTTGTATAGTTATTTAAGAATCTGTATTAGTTGAAGTTGTTTGAAAATGCAAAGAGTAATTTGTGCTCCTGTGAGTTATTTAGGAGATCATTCTCAAACTCGGGAGTTGACTACGCAGCCTCTTCATTGCCATCTTCATGTCCTTGTTCCTCAGTGTGTAGATAACAGGATTCAAAATGGGTGTAATCATAAAGTCCAAAATGGCAAGAAATTTATCCACTGACACGGTGGGAAATGGCCACACATAAACAAAGATGCATGGTCCAAAGAACAAAATCACCACGGTGATGTGAGTTGACAGAGTAGAAAAGGCCTTAGACAAACCACCACATATGGAACGTTTCCACAGACTGACTAGGATGAAGATATAGAACATAAGTAATAAGAAGAAGGTGCCCATGGAAATGAACCCACTGATGGCAATAACCACGAATTCCATTCTGTAGGTGTCTGTGCAGGCAAGTCTGATAAACCAAGGAAGGTCACAGTAAAAGCTATCTATCTCATTAGGACCACAAAAAGGCAAGTGGCCAACAAAAGCTAACTGGGCCACTGAATGAATGAAGCCAATAGCCCAAGCACCAGACAGAAGTAAAATGCACATCTGTGGGCTCATGATAGTCAGGTAGTGGAGGGGCTTACATATGGCCACATATCGGTCCAGGGCCATGGCAACAAGCAGCACCATCTCTGATCCACCCAGGACATGAAGGGCAAATATCTGGATGACACATCCCTGAAAGGATATGGTTTTGTCCCCAGAGTACAGGTCATGAATCATCTTAGGTACCGTCAAGGTAGAAAACCACAAATCAATGAATGAGAGATTAGCTAAAAGAAAGTACATGGGGGAATGTAAGTAAGGGTCAAAGGTCACTACAAACACAACAAGGAAGTTTCCCACAACAATTGTTACATAAAACACTGTAGAGAAGGCAAGGAGAAAATGCTGCACTGGTCTAGAGGTAGAAAGTCCCAGCAACACAAATTCAGACACTGAAGAGTAATTTGATTTATTCATTGACTTTGTGTTACCTGAAAGGGACAAATAAAAATAATTATAAAGGGATGCACCAGAGCTATTGAAAGAAACAGATGTCATTGAGTTTCAAATTCTGACACTAAAGAAAAAACTTCACTCTTGTCACAAAAGTCCCTTGAAAAAGTCATAGAAAGTTTATTCATTTAATAAATGTTGATTAAGCAGCTATCATGAAGACCTACGTACCTGTGCCACATTCTGGGGTATACTATTGTACAGAGCAAAAGGGAGTCCCTCATGTCAAGAAGGTGCATGTGTCATGCAATGATGCAAGCAGTTAAGGGACTGTAGCTAGGAGATATCGCCAGGACCAACGTCAGCTGACACCCCAGAACTGATAAGGAGCAAAACCAGAGGAGGTCTGCAGAGACCCCAAACTGATTAAATCCCTTTAAAAACTGAAGGATCTTGGCAATAAACTGTCAGACTCTTCAGACCTGACCCCACTATGTCTGACACTTAAGAAAAGGCAACTGCCATGAAAGGCTCTGCCCGACTGATCTCTGAACAGAATGGAGATCCTTCACTGCTTGAACTTGAAGCAGTAAGTGGCCAGAGTTGACCCAGAGGAGAGGGAGGTCTTAACTCAATTGTGCACCCACAGACTGACTTTGAGTTTGGTTCGTCAACTTCCTACACCCTTCTGTTATCTTGATTGTTATGTGGCTTGTCTTCTGTCCTGCTCTGTGTGCTGTGTAGGAGGCCAAGTTTAATCGCATGGTGAAATGTCATTGAGTTTGGAACCCTGAACCTGCTTTATAATTGTGATTTAATTTTGCTTTATGACTGAATAAAGCTGACATCGTGGAGAGACACAACTCATGTGTGCGCCTTTATAGCGTGCTCGTGACAAATAAATGCCCTGTCTTTATGTAGTCTGTAGTCTAGTCGTGAAGCTAGGCATTAAATAACTAATGACATAACTATATGATTATAATGGTAATAAGTTATTTGAAGAAAAGAACAAAGGGTATGAGAATTATAAGAGCTCATAGCAGTGCCATCTGCTGTGATCTGGAAGAAGACATTTGTGCTAAGATGTAAATGATGAGTAGGAGTTAAATAAGTGAGGAAGAGTAGGAAGAGTGATCTACCGAGAAGAAAAACATGGGAAATACTCCTAAGAATGAAGAAACAGAACAATTTGGAATAAATAAAAGATCAGCAAGGGTCTGATCAAGGTAGAGTCCTCTACTCTGTATAAAGAATTTGGTCAATATCTTAGAAGTGATAGAAAGCCACTGAAGTAGAACAGTGAAATAATATTAGTACCTTGAAGAGTTGACAGTAGCTGCAAAGTAAAGAATGCAACAGAGTAATCCAGAGGGAAGAGAGAGATCTATTACGAGTCTATTGAAAGATCATATCAAATCACTACAGAAAGGATAAATTTATCAATAAATGGTGTTGACATAACTAACCAAACTTGGTAGAAGTAAATTCGTGACCTTACAACAGTATATAAAATGCATTTTAATGAATATTGAAATAATAAAGAAATGGAAAAATAGAAGAAATATAGGCTTATTTTTACATAATACTTTGTGTGAGAAAAATCTAAGCATATTCCCTCATGTGTAAATCATGCGGAAAAAAATGGACACCTTCAGATTCAAAAATGTAATCTTCTACATACTATTTTTAGAAAAAAAGACAAATGTGGGAAAATAGCTATTAAATATAATGATGAACCAAATTTTGAATGAACAAACACATAAAAACTTGGACAGAATAAGAAATCTAAATAGTCAACATATGAAAAATAGTCAAACTCACTAGCAAAGAAATGTAAGTAAAACAATATGGATTTGCTATTATGTAAGAATAAATGAATAATATATCATCAGTTATGCTATGAGGAAACAGTCTCTATTATTCACAAATTTATAAAACTTCTCCAGAACACAATTTCAAAATACATATCAAATATCTTTAAATCGCTTTAGGACTAAGACTTATATTACAAGAAATTTTTCTTAAGGTAGAAACAACAGATAAGCCAAAATATTTAGCTATTAGGCAAATGTTATACAATTATTTATAAAAAGGAAAAAAATGGAAATAACCTAAATTCAGATAACATGGAATTATCTATAGTATATTCAAAGAGGAAAGGTATTCAACCTTATATGTACAAAATTATGAAAATTTAAATAATAAACCTTTATTTACAAAGAGCAGTTTACAAGGAAATGTATAGAAAATATTTTAAAAAAATTAAGCTAGAAAAACAGAAATTAAAAAAGCAACAGATTGTTGATCTCTGGATGGATATATATAGATAGATAGATAGATATAGATATCTATATATAGATAGATAGATAGATAGATCTATATAGAGATATATAGATAGATCTATATAGAGATATAGATCTATCTATCTATCTATATATTAGTTTGAAGCATATGAAATTGGTACTTTGATAGATCAAAAAATAGTCAAATACCAATTTCACAGGAAGCCAACTAATATTAATTTTTTCCCTTATATGATTTTGTAAACTACTTTTCCTTTTCACAACCAAGCATTATTGATGCTTATTCCACCTGTGAATGGAATACCATGGGTCTCCCTCTTGCACTGCTACCACCAAGCTTTCCTCCAGGCCCCACATCGCTGACAACCATTCTTTTTCATGTCTTGACTTCTCCCTGCCACTTCAGTCATGCCCGGGCTTCAGCCTGGGCAAAGCCTGCACTGCATATGTTAGTGGAATCACCAGGGATGCTATGTAGTCAAGAGTAGACTTGAGGGCAGCCAGGTCAAGCAGAAACGAGCATCCCGAGGGTTATGGCATGAGCCGGGTATTGTAGCCAAGAAGAAACACTATGGGAGTGATACTAGGAGGCTCTGCTACAAGGGCCCTTAATGGAGAATATGGCCAATAACGGGGAAAAATAAATAAGAATTGGACAGAGAAATAGGACAATTGCAGAACGGAATGGCAATGGATGTGACTTACAAGAAGCTTCCACGTGTTTTTATATTTTGACTACGTAATGTGTGGGCCTTAAAAGACAAATATTTGAGATGCAGAACGTACGATCCATATAATCACAATTATATAAGGCGAAGACAGAATTGCTTTAGACTCAGAGATAATGCACTAAAAGGAAATTACCAATCATTTTCTCCGAGTAATAAAAATAAATGGGTGATTTTTGTTCACTCTTCTCCTTTTCCTTATTTTTTAAAATTCAGGATTTCTTGACTTATTATCAGCTGACTTCAGCTGACACAGTTCAATGGGAGAAAAGAGGCAATATTGTCATAAAGAGTATAGATTACTTATGCTAAAATATGTTAGTGCACTAACTCTAAAATGTGAGTTCCAATTTAAAAAATAGAAAAATATACAAATAAGTAACAACAATTGAAAATTAAACTTATCTAAAAATATTCAACCTCACCAATCATTAAGAAAATGCAATTTAAAAAAAAAAGTCTTGTTTTGTTTTATCATTCTTTCTTAACATATTGGCTAAAGCAAACCCCCCAAAAAACTGGAAAAATAAAAACATAAAGTTTAATCCTAGCATGCTCAAAGGAGTCCTTATGATGGGAATTTTTATGCATGATTGGTGAGAGTGGAAATAAATATTTATTAGAATTCAAAGTGTCCAAGTATAGGCAAGAACAGAGGTGCCTCAGACCCCTAACCCTAAACAGAGGGCTAAATTCATATTATCATAACCAAAAGGAAATGCCACAGCTTACCTGCCCAGTGTTGATATATATTTACATGTTCAGTGCACTAGTACACAACAGCAATGACAAAGAATTGTAAATAACCAAAATATAAATTAATACCAAATCTTTCAATTTTTGCAGAATAGAATCAGTAGTATGATTCTGTGTATATGCACATAAGGACATCTTTAAGAACAAATGCCTAGCTTTTTAGAATTATTAATATAGTAAAATGTGATTGATTATACATGACTTTAACTTTCTAAAATCCTTATCTCTGAAATTTGGATGCCTTCTACAAAGAATTGGCATTTAATTAAAAAAAAACATGGATTTTTGAAAACATGAAAGTGAAGATCAGATCCAGGGGAGTTCTGGAAAGGTGAAGTAGGAGGATCCTGAGCTCTCCTTGTCCCATGGACACACCAAGATAACAACCACATTAACACAACTAACTGAAGATAACCTGAAGATTGGCAGAACAGACTTTCCACAGTTAATCATAGAGAGGAAGCCAAGTGGAAAAGGGTAGGAAGGGGCAGAGACGCGGCCTGGAATCAAGCTCCTGGGACACTAACAACAAACAAAAATCACAGGCACAGAGAAGTGAGAGGATCAGACACCACACCAGGCACTCCAGGCACGGGGGACCTGCACTGAGATGATGAGCCCCATAACACTGTCTGTGAAAACCAGTGGAGCTTAACTTCTCTAGTTTTTACAATCAATGGGGCTTAACTCTAGGTAAAAATTAAAAATCAGATGGCTTAGCTCTGAGAGAGCCTAAGGACTAGAGGAAACTGAGTCCCTGCGCTTAAAGAGCCAGCATAACAAAGATACAGCATAGAAGCAGCAGTTTGAAAAGTGCCTGGGGTATCCGGGGTATACTGAAGGGGATCTATTTATGATTCTCAAAACAGTTGGGCACACACAGGCACACAGGAGACACCCATGAGGTGCCAGGGGCTGGTGAACAGGCATTATGTCCTAAGCACCACAGTATCTCTTCTTTGTAAAGCAACTACTTTCAAGATCAGGTGATGTAGCTGACTTTTCCAATACATAATTCCACTTCTGGGTATTTACCCAAAGAAACTGAAAACATTAATTTGTAAACATACATGCACCCCATCTATATTGTAGCATTATTTACAATAGCTAAGAAATGGAAGCAACCTAAGTGTCCATCCATAGATAAATAAAGAAGATGTGGTGTTTTCTGTGTGTGTGTGTGTGTGTGTGTGTGTGTGTGTGTGTGTGTGTGTGTTAATATTCTACTGTATATATAGTGGAAAATTATATATATTCCATTAAAAAGCCATTAAAAATAATGAAGTCTTGCCATTTGCTACAATACAGATGGACCTAGAGGATATAGTGCTACGTGAAACAAATCAGTCAGAGAAAGATAAATACCACATGATTTCATTCATATGTGGATTTAAGAAACAAAACAAGGAAAAAAAGAGAGAAACAGAAAAACAGACCCGAATACAGAGAACAAACTGGTTGCCAGAGGAAAGGGGGGGGAGTTGGGTGAAATGAGTAAGGGGATTAAGAGTACACTTATGATGAGCACTGAATAACGTACAGAATTGCTGAATCATTATATTGTATATAGGCACTAATAAACACTATGTTAAAATTTAAAAATTTTAGAATTAAAAAATTACAAATGTGAAAATTCAAGC
This sequence comes from Ursus maritimus, assembly GCF_017311325.1. Classification (NCBI taxonomy): domain Eukaryota; kingdom Metazoa; phylum Chordata; class Mammalia; order Carnivora; family Ursidae; genus Ursus; species Ursus maritimus. The sequence continues at coordinate 328,889 of NW_024426541.1, forward strand.
TGTACAGCATGTTAAAAGAAAAAACACAACACAAACATTTAAAAAAATGACATAAAACTTTACTAGTAAGGGACCAACTCTTTTCTCACCAGAAATCAAAACTATCAATATGGCAAAAGCTCTCAGCAAGGGGTCCATCTTGAGGTACAACCTCAAATATATTTATATTTTTAATACTATTTTTTTCTGGAGATATGTGTACGTGTGTGTGAGAGCGAGAGAATGGATACATTTTTGATTAAGGACAGAGATGATTTTTAAAAGACAGAAAAAGGGGGGTGTCTGAGTGGCTTAGTTGGTGAAGCATCTGACTCTTGATTTCAGCTCAGGTCATGATCTCAACAGGGTGGTGAGATGGTGCCCTGTGCTAGGCTCTGCACTGGGTGTGGAACCTGCTTAAGGTTTTCTTTCTCCAGGCGCCTGGGCAGCTCAGTCGGTTAAGCATCTGCCTTGGGCTCAGGTCATGATCCCGGAGTCCCAGGATCGAGTCCCACTTGGGTTCCCTGCTCAACGGAGAGCTTGCTTCTCCCTCTGACCCTCGCCCTGTTTGTGTTCTCTGTCTCTCTCGTGCTCTATGAAATAAATAAATCTTAAAAAGAGAGAGAGAGAGAAGGAGGGAACTGACAAAGATTTAAAAAAGTAGGAGAAAAGAGAAATAGAAGTAATCAGTTGAGAGAGTAAAAGAAGAGAGGTCTCTGTGAGAGTCCTCTGATTGGTTACAGTTCTGCTTAAACTCCTTCCATGGCTTTTACTCCTGCACAAAAGTTTGGACTCCTTCATATAGGTGATCTGTCCTCTGTCTATCCCCAGCTTCGCATCTTGATTCTCCCCTATTCCCAAAAAATACTCTCCAATTTTCTTGAACTACTTGAATAACCTCGTTTTTGTTAAGTTTCCTTGCTTGCTATGACTGAACTCATACGTTCGGCTGACTGCTTTTCACAAGGAAGTACAGCTCACGTAACACCTCCTCAAGGACAAGCCTTCTTTCTTCCAGTTGCAACTAATCTCATTGCTTTATGCTCTCATGTCATGCTGTGCAAGCATAATGTTCATGATACTACTCTGTTCTGTATATCGCTCCTACCACATCTAGCAGCTCCCTAAAGAGATACAGTTATCTTATTAACAAATCCTGGCCCATAGGAAGTGTTCAGTAAATGTTTGTGAACGTGTGGATAAATGGATGAATGGACGAATGATCTGATAATCATAGTATCTTATTATATATTATCTTATATTTTTGATCCTGTCCATAAAATGGCTAATTACATGGTCCACGAATGCAATTAAGCATCTGGCAGGGTGAATTAATCCCTCACAACCCGCCTGTCACTTTACCACAAGCCAGGACAGTGAATCCATCACGTTTGAGGGAGGGTTCGTTCAAAGGCTACTTTGAATCCAGAATTGATTTTTGAAGCATACATGTCTATCTTATTTTAATTTTAATAAAAAAGAATTGATAGGAGAGACTCCAGCTAACACCATTTTCCACAGAATAACATGCAACAGTAAGTTAGAAAATATTAAGTGACCTAACAACCGTGCAGTCTTGTTGAAACCTGCCATGCTAAAGAGGCTGCCCTCAGGGTCCACTGTCTAAATCCATGTCTTTGAGAGTTTAGGAAGCACAGGCGGTGAGACGGGGTCCTGAACATCGGCATTGACATTTCCCCCATGCATCCCAGTGTCCAGGTGAGTTCTACTTTATTATTTATTGGCTAAATGTTTGTCTAAATATTTTTGTCCTAATTTTTTTCTCAGGAAACACACTACATTATGTTTCAGATTTCTCCATAATAACTTTAATTCCTATCTTTCCATTCATCTCTGAATCCCGTCCGTTCAGGGAATTTCCCAGACCACACATCCTAAAGCACTCCTCACTGCAGTTCAGAGCTACATTACTTGCTTCAAATGAAGCTTTTGATTGTTATTAAATGAAGGAGGAAGTAGAAACAGCAGCAGCACAAGCTGTGAGTGTTGGTGCCAATGTACAAGCAACAACCTGGTGATATTCCTGTCATCATCAACACACCGAATACTTTCCTTCATTTTTAAACTATCTCTAACCTGAACTGTGGACTTACCTTCCATGTCCTTCTACTGAGACCTACAATTATCTCAGTGCATACTTCTCTTGTAAATTATTTGTATTGTTAGCTGTTTCTGCATGTGAAAATTTATTCTCCCTAATAAAAAATGAAAGTCAAAAATAAATAGAAAATTATCACTATCCATTTTTTTCATACTACTCGTCACTTTTTTTCTACTAATCTTGATTAGTTCAAAATGATCAAATGTTTATGAGGATACATACAAACTTTCATCTTCTAATTCCTTGAATGAGTTTTCCCTTTATTACTTCTTTATTTTTTAAATATGGGTTAGAAATAACTGGACCAAATATGACATTTTTCAACTTTTCACTCTAATTTCTATTAGATTTCTAAAGAATTCTAAATTTCTTAAACTAGTTTTGATATGTTTATAATAACTGATATTCATGACATCCAGCCAACTGAAATATTCTCTTGAAAAATGATTTTTTTAATGTCAGTTTACTTATTTATTTTATATCCCCCCCACTTCAAGAAACTTGGAAATCAGTATAGAACATATTCTTAGGAATTTTTATCTGATGATGGTATTTGTATATTTATGGAAGCCTTTGTAAAGAGATTCCCTATGAACACATCCCTATCACTGAAAAGTCTATGATCCATGCAATAATATCCAAATATATAGTTCATGCCCTTGAAGAAATTACAGGTATGAAATAAATACTGCTCTAATGTCTTTCCAATAGAAAAAAAACCAAAGCTTGAAAATTCTATAGTAAATTTGCATATTGAATTTATATTTTTGACCAGAGGAAACCAAGTTTCTGTGCATTCCTCCCATGAATTTTGTGAGAAGAAGGAATAAAATATAATATTATAAAGAAACACAACGTGATCCCAGCAGTGAGAAATCACTGAAAGTCTCTCTTGTTTCTGTTTTCTTGCATCTCCCTAACAGACTCTTCTCACCAGGCCGGACTTGTGTCCTGTAAGATTCTGTGATCTACCAGACAAGTTATGATGTCTTCTACAAACCAATCCTTCTGTGAAAGTACAGATATTACTTTAATTATTTTCAATCCACTGATATGTTAAACTTCAAATGGCTTTCTCTACACTTGAATAATGAATCTTCTAAGGCACTGCACTATAACTAACTCATCTAAAAAGTATATTTTTTATCAAGTGAGACTCATGCACATAAAACATTTTTATTTCCAGAGGAGGGTTCTCCAAACCTGACAGGGCTGATAGAATATTACCCATCTCCATTCCTTTCCCACTCCTACCTACACCTGCAACTCCACAAGCATGAAACCTGGAATACTTCTAGGGTCACACTTAGATTTCCGTATAGCTTCAAGGACAATGGAGTAGAAAATTCAGTACTCTGTAAAATAAATTTGAATAAATAGAAACAACCAGCAGAATTTATCTGAGCTAAAAGTACGAGACACGGAAGGAGAACAAAAGCTCTATTCTTAATGAGTATTCAAAAACCTTCAAGGCCCAGTCCAAAGCAGTGTACCTAATAATCACTGTCCAAGTCAGTCTAGCCCCTCCTGGGATATGCTATGATCCAGGCACAAAAAAGTCTTCCCAGAAATCAGGGTATAATCCAGATGTGTGGAACAACCCATGCAGCCTGCTAAAGTTAGCACCTGGGAGGTATTCAGTCATGAACTGAAAAGGAGAGAGAGAATCCTTACAATTCAGAATTGCAGCAGACTACCAACTTTAATTTTATCTCACTTACCTGACCCAACAACAACACCAACAACATGGAGACAAGAAAAGGATATTAAAAGGCAATATCTTCAGAAATGCCTGTATCATTTTAAAAATCCTTCCTTGTGATATCCTGTGGTTATTACTGAGATGCCACTAGAGTACCTTGGAGCTGCTCCAGCACAAATGCCAGCTCTCAATGACCAAACTATACTTTGGTGACCTAATAGTCCTCAGTTCATTCACCTGGGGAATTCTGCCTTAGAATCCCCATGGTCTGAAGCAAGATGGAATACAGAAGTTTGGAATATAGTTTGTAGAGTAAAGTTTATTGAGTAAAATTAAATTAAAGGAAAATAAATATTTGTGCAACTCAGCACACCTGGGGAATCCTTTAAAGGAGAATCACTATTTCCAGGCAGTAGAATGTTACAAAATACCTGTGAAACTAACCTCAGTGAACAGGAAATAGCTATTAGCCCATTCAATAAACACACTTTAAAATTCTATTGTGAAGCATATTAACAATGGAAAGGCTTAAGTGAGAAAGTCTGCACATGTATTCTCACTTCAATTAAGTTAAGTGTCAGGCAAAATAAGTTGACCAAGGTCACCCTGTTGATTTTATGTAACCAATATTCAAATCCAGATGTGTCTGATTTCAGAGATCAAGAAATTAACCACTATGCTATACTGTCTCCCTTTTATGGCATTGTTATAGCATATCAACAGCAGTTCATAAGTTTAGGTAGCTTAAACAATAAGTTTAGGTAGCTTCTAAATTTTGTAATCAATATGACAAATATCTCATCACACACTCTTAATTGATAGATTAAAAATGAGAACTTACAACACATGATTCACTTAAAGTAGGTAGCAGAGAACTCACGTTACTCTGGGATTCCGCCTGACACCAGACATCCTAAATGCCTGGAATGTTGTTCAGAAAATAAATCTAGGGGCGCCTGGGTGGCACAGCGGTTGGGCGTCTGCCTTCGGCTCAGGGCGTGATCCCAGCGTTACGGGATTGAGCCCCACATCAGGCTCTTCTGCTGTGAGCCTGCTTCTTCCTCTCCCACTCCCCCTGCTTGTGTTCCCTCTCTCGCTGGCTGTCTCTATCTCTGTCGAGTAAATAAATAAAATCTTTAAAAAAAAAAAGAAAGAAAAGAAATCTAAACAAATAAAAATTCAACCTTATACACCTTAATCATGGGAATTTAAATTTAGAATAAAAATTACTTTTAAACACATGATTTCAGCTGCAATAAAATATGTAAATTTAATTGTTGTCAATGAAATTCTATTAATCATTTTTTGTTTATTAAATATTATACCAAGTTCTTCATAAAACCTAGTCTGGGGAGTTTAAAAGTAGCTGAGAAATCTTATGCATTAATTGTTTAAACATTCACAGGCACAGACAGGATATAAAGCTGAGTGTGATTTTTAAAATCACGTTTATCCTAAGTAAATGACCAAATGAGTAATTAATAATAGAAACCAGTTCCTGAAAAATGACTGAAATCTGTTTAAAATTTTAACTAAATTGTGATGAATGAAAGAACAGAGTGTACATATATCAGCTTCCATGAAATTATTATTATAGTTAGGGAGTGAGATTTCTGTCACCAGAAGAATTAGAGCAAAAATAAATAATCAGTCATCTGACAGAATTGCCATAGGGTAATATTATATTAGATAATTTCTCAAGTCTTTTCATACAGAAGGATTTATGACTCATTAATATAATTTCCTTAAAAGGCTAATTTGGAATATATATTTAATGGTAGAACAGTAGTTGGAAAGTAATTTACTCATTATTCATTACTGTTGAGCTACAAAAAAAATACATTTCAATAATGACTGATTTAAATATTTCTTTGTCAGGTCAACTAAATAGCAGTCTTATACTCTACCCATTCAATACTACAGGAAACAAAGGAGAAGTAGAAAACCTAGTTGATAAACCAATTATTTGATGTCCATGATATTGTTTCAGGACTTTTCCTTTAGTGCCTACAGTTCTTGGTCATACCACTATGAAGAATGAAGAGGCAGACCAGGCAAAGAGCTGTGGGCAGCAAAGCAAAGTTTATTGGGCAGAAGTACAAAGCTCCCAAAGAGTGAGGGGACCCAAGAGGGTTGCCATTGGAGTTTCTAAGTCTAGGGGTTTTTATGAGCTCTTTTGCAGAACTATCTTAAGCAACCAGGGTGTGCTAAGACAAGCCAACCAGGGCTTTGATCACACATCCTTCTACCTACAGGTTAATGTTCACGTGCTGATGATCTTATCTAAGCGCAAACAGGATGTTAGAGCTGTTTTGTCTTAGCTGTCCTGACTCCATGTTTTCTTTTTGGGGACCCTGGCCCTAACTACCTAACTGTCCAACTAATTATTAACAATATTAGATAGATTTTTTGACTGAATGAATTAGTTCGCATTGGATTGTGAAAGCAGCCCTACACATAATGCTCCATGCGCACCTATGCCTTTTAGAGTGAGAAATGTCAAAGGAATGATTACAACTAAACAGAATCAACGTGGGAGTGGACAACATGGGTTCATTCTTTTACTCACTAATGTTTATTGACTATCATCTGCTTGTTAAAAACAACAAAATGTTTTTACATGTTAACATACTGACTTTAGAATACTCTCTATGGAGGCCAAACCTGTACTTCCATGATTCAAGATCTTCACGGTTTTGTTTGGTCAAAAATTTCATTGCCTATTTAACTGAAAATATGCCTGAAATAGCTATTGTAAAAGTGACTTTCCTACATTATGTCCAGAATCCAAATTGAAATGAAAATATGTTACTTTAAAATATTTATTTTTAAAGATTTATTTGTTTGAGAGAGACAGAGAGATTTATTTGAGTGCGGGGGGTGGGTGCAGAGGGAGAGGGAGAGAATCTCAAGCAGACCTCCCATGGAGCAGAGCATGAAGCTGATGGGGGGCTGGACTTCAGGACCCTGAGATCATACCTAAGCCAAAATCAAGAGTCAGATGCTTAACCAACTGAGCCACCTGGGCGCCCCTACTTTAAAATATTTTTAAATACCTGTTTAGCTTATTCAATATGAACACATATATGGTAAAAGAATTTCAAAAAGTATGAAAGAATGTTAAATTCCCCTGTCCTTCCCCAGGTTCCCAGAAGTAATCACTGTTGAAAATGTTCTTTTGCATCTCTTGAAAAGTTTTCTATGCATACACACTATATCCCTTTTTTAGATACAGAAGGAATCATACCATGTATATTATGGAATTATTTTAAGAATTTTTTCTAAGAACTAAGCCTGGTAAATTGGGAAACCAGGGAAGTAAGACATTAATATCAAAAATTCCTATAAAACATAACATGTTTGAATGGACTCCAAAGCAGAGTGGGAACAGCGTTCTAAGTGGCTATGTAGTAATGAAGTAGAAGCATGAGGGAAAGATTGCTAATAATCTAGCTGTAAACTTTGAAAGACAAGAACGTGAATTACCAAAGAAGACAGAAATAAAGACACTGTATCTAACTTTTTCATAACACTTTCAGACTTTATCTAGTCCCCATATGAAAGAATCACACTGTTTCACTGTTGGATTGATAATCTTCCCACACTTTAGAAATGTCTTGACCTTGGAGAAGAACTGTGCTTATTTGAGGATCAGTTTGCTTATGTTTTTTCCTGGTATAACTGGTCTGCTTGATTTTCTTTTTAAATAATTTCTAGAGTTAGTTTTGGTAATGACTATTTCCTCCAAATTAATTTTGTATTTCAAGTTCATTTTTGAAAATAAATACAAAATTATTTTTAAATTTCTTCTGTGTCTATGATGATTTCTTCATTTTCAGTTAAAATACCATGAAATTATGCTTTCTTTATTTAAAACTATTAGCTAATATTTCAATTACAATATTTTCTTCAAAGAAATTATTTGGATTTACTTACTGATTTTACTGTGAATTTGTTTTTAAATTCATGAATATTTACTTTTCTATATATTATTTTCTGCCATGTTGCATGGGTTTACTATATTATTCATCACTTACATTCTAAAGTTGAAAACACATTTATAATATTTTGTTCATTTTCACTTGGTTTGTGTTAGAAGTTGAAGAGCTATAAAATTTTCTGTGAGCAATATTTTATCCACAATCTAAAGGTCCTGGTGACTACTGTTATCATTATTATTATGATACAGATTACTTAAAAATTTTAGTTGTGTTTTACTTAACTAAAAGTTGTAAAAAAATATATTTTTTACTGATTCCATTTAATCTCCTCTCATACCATATAAATTATACTTAAAAAAAAACTCCAGCAGTTGCCTAGACTTGATATACATTTGTAACTAATCTAAATGCACTTTCAAATAATATTACACTGCTTCACATGTACTGCAGGTACCCTATCACACAATATCCCCAATTCTTCCCTTTGTTCCTTTGTGACACTGTTACCATTCATTCATCTGTATGTTACAACGGCCCATACATTATTACATCTATTGCTTTAAACAAGGGGTTATCTTTAAATCAGTTAAGAATAAGGAAAAACATTTTATTCCATCATTTATTCCTGCTCCAATGCCCTTCATTTCTTTATGTAAATCCAAGTTTCTGGATTATATCATTTTCTTGCTGCCTGAAGAACTTTTTTAAACATTTATTGCAGGATAGCTTTTCTGATAATGGAATCCTCCAGTTTTTGTCTGTGACACTTTTTATTTCTCCTTCTCCTTTGAAGGATAATTTCGCTGTACATAGAATTTCACTCCACTCATTTTGCTCACATGGTTCTAATAAGAAGCGCACCGTGATTGGTATGATGTCCTTTCCACCTTTGCTTTCTTTCAAGATTTTCCTATTTGTCTTTTAATTTCTGCAGTTTGTATTTGATATGCCTGATATGATATGTTTTGTTTTGTATTTATCACTTTTGGTTTTCCCTTGGCTCCCTGGATCTAGAGTTCTTTCATTATTTTTTGACAGTTCTCACCCATTCTTACTTCAAATACTTTTTCTGCTCTGTTCTTTTTTTCTTCTCTCTTTGGCCATCCCCTAACACATACAAAACATCTCTTTATTGTCCCATAATTTTTGGTTGTTCTCTTCTGCTTTCTTTTTCATTCTCTTTATCCAACAAGATCTAACAATTATAAATATTTATTCCCCTAACATGGGAGCAGCCAATGATATAAACCAACTAATAACAAAATTAAAGAATACACATCAATAAGAATACAATAATAGTAGGTGACTTCAACATCCTACACCCGGCAATAGACAGCTCACCTAAGCAAAAGATCAACAAGAAAACAAGGACTTTGAATGACACACTGGACCAGATCGACTTCACAGATATATTCAGAATTTTCCATCCTAAAGCAACAGAATACATATTCTTCTCAAGTGCTCATGGAGCATTTCCCAGAACAGATCACGTACTAGTTCACAAATCAGGTCTCAAATGGTACCAAAAGACTGGGTCATAGCCTGTGTATTTTCAGACTATAGTGCTTTGAAACTGGAACTCAATCACAAGAGAAAATTTAAAAAGAACTCAGATACATGGAGGCTAAAGAGCATCCTACTAAAGGATAAATGGGTCAACCAGGAAATTAAAGAGGAATTTAAAAAATTCGTGGAAGCAAATGAAAATAAAACACAAATGATCAAAACATTTTGGATGCAGCAAAGGTGGTCCTAAAAGAGAAGTACAGAGCAACACAAGCTTTTCTCAACAAACAAGAAAGGTTTCAAACACACAAGCTAAACTTTACATCTAAAGGAGCTGGAGAGAGAACCACCAATAAAGCCTAAAAGCAGCAGCAGTGGAGAATTAAGAACAGCTAGAGCAGAAATCAATGAAACAGAAACCAAAACAATAGTAGGACACAGCAACAAAACTAGGAGGTGGTTCTTTGAAGGAATTAATAAGATTGATAAACCCCTGGCCAGACTCACCAAAAAGAAAAGAGAAAGGACCCAAATTAAGAAAATCACGAATGAAAAAGGAGAGATCACCCCCAACACCACAGAAATACAAACACTTAAAAGAACAAATTATGAGCAACTATATGCCAACAAATTAGGTAATCTGGAAGAAATGGATGCATTCCTAGAGACGTATACACTACCAAAACTGAAACAGAAAGAAATAGAAAACCTCACAGACCCATACCATCAAGGCAATTGAAGCAGTAATCAGAAATCTCCCAGCAAACAAGAGTGCAGACTGGATGGCCTCCCAGGGGAAGTCCACCAAACATTTAAAGAAGAATTAATAACTATCTTTTTGAAGTTGTTTCAAAACATAGAAATGGAAGGAAAACTTCCAAACTCATTCTATGAGGTCAGCATTACCTTGGTCCCAAGGCCAGAGAAAGACCCCACCAAAAAGAAAAATCACAGGCCATGGGACGCCTGGGTGGCGCAGTCGTTAGGTGGCTGCCTTCAGCTCAGGGCGTGATCCTGGCGTTCCGGGATCGAGTCCCACATCGGGCTCCTCTGCTGGGAGCCTGCTTCTTCCTCTCCCACTCCCCCTGCTTGTGTTCCCATTCTCGCTGGCTGTCTCTCTGTCACATAAATAAATAACATAAAAGCAATATATAAAAAGCCAATAGTTAATATTATTCTCAGTGGGGAAAAACTGAGAGCTTTTCCCCTAAGGTCAGGAACATGGCAAGGATGTCCACTATCACCAGTATTGGTCAACATAGTACTAGAAGTCACAACCTCAGCAATCAGACAACAAAAAGAAAAGGCATCCAAATCAGCAAAGAAGTCAAAATCTCACCATTCTCGCTGGCTGTCTCTCTGTCACATAAATAAATAAAATATTAAAAAAAAAAGAACAAGAAATTTATAAAAAAAAAAAAAGAAAGAAAAATCACAGGCCAATATCCCTGATGAACATGGGTCAAAATCTCACTCTTCGCAGATACATGATGCTCTAGGTGAAAAACCCAAAAGACTCCATCCCAAATTGCTAGAACTGATACAGGAATTCGGGAAAGTGGCAGGATATAAAATTAATGCATACAAATCAGTTGCATTTCTGTACACTAACAATGAGAGAGAAGAAAGAGAAATTAAGGAGTTGATCTGATTTACAATTGAAAGGGATTATTCACCATGATCAAGTGGTATTTATTCCTGGGGTTTAAGTGTGGTTCAACATTTGCAAATCAAGAACCATATGATCCTTAAAATAGATGCAGAAGACACATTTGACAAAGTATAGCATCCTTTCTTGATTAAAACTCTTCACAGTGTAGGGATAGAGGGAACATACCTCAATATCATAAAAGCCATATATAAAAAGCCAATAGTTAATATCATTCTCAGTGGGGAAAAACTGAGAGCTTTTCCCCTATGGTCAGGAACATGGCAAGGATGTCCACTATCACCAGTATTGGTCAACATAGTACTAGAAGTCACAGCCTCAGCAATCAGACAACAAAAAGAAAAGGCATCCAAATCAGCAAAGAAATCAAAATCTCACTCTTCGCAGATACACGATGTTCTAGGTGAAAAACCCAAAAGACTCCATCCCAAATTGCTAGAACTGATACAGGAATTCGGGAAAGTGGCAGGATATAAAATTAATGCACACAAATCAGTTGCATTTCTGTACACTAACAATGAGAGACCAAAAACAAACACGTAGAGCAATAGAACAGAAGAGAGAACCCAGAAATGAACCCTCAACTCTATGGTCCAATATTCTTCAATAAATCAGGAAAGAATATCTAATGGAAAAAAAAATCTAATATCAACAACGGCACTGGGTAAATTGGACAGCCACATGAAGGAAAATGAAAGCAGACCATTTCCTTATACCACACACAAACATTGTAATGCCTATTCTACTAGAGCAATCTATACATTCAAAGCAATCCCTATCAAAATACCATCAATTTTTTTCATAGAGCTGGAACAAATAATCCTAAACTTTGTATGGAAACAGGAAAGACTCCGAATAGCCATTGGAATGTTGAAAGGAAAACCAAAGCTGGTAGTATCACAATTTCAGACATCAAACTATATTACAAAGCTATAATCATCAAGAAAGTATGGTACTGGCACAAAAACAAACACGTAGAGCAATAGAACAGAACAGAGAACCCAGAAATGAACCCTCAACTCTATGGTCCAATATTCTTCAATAAATCAGGAAAGAATATCTAATGGAAAAAAGACAGCCTCTTCAACAACAGCACTGGGTAAATTGGACAGCCACATGAAGGAGAATGAAAGCAGACCATTTCCTTATACCACACACAAACATTGTCTCAAAATGGATGAAAGACCTAAATGTGAAACAGGAATCCATCCAAATCCTAGAGGAGAACACAGGCAGCAACCTCTTTGACGCTGGCTGCAGCAACTTCTTGCTAGACACATCTCCAAAGGCAAGGGAAACAGAGGCAAAAATGAACTATTGGGACTTCAACAAGATAAAAAGCTTTTGCACAGCAAAGGAAACACTACACAAAACCAAAAGATAATCAACAGAATGGGAGAAGATATTTGCAAATGACATATCAGATAAAGGGCTAATATCCAAAAACTATAAAGAACTTTTCACTCAACACACAAAAAGAACAAATAATCTAATCAACAAATGGCAGAAGACATGAACAGACATTTCTCCAAGGAAGACATACAAATGGCCAAGAGAGAGAGGAAAAATACTCAACATCACTTGACATCAGGCAAATACAAATCAAAACCACAATGAGATACACCTCACCAGTCAGAATGGCTAAAAATTAACAATGTCAGGAAAACACATGTTGGGTTTACTATGCAGAAGAAAGGGAACCCTCTTACACTTTTTGTGGGAATGCAAGCTGGTCAGACTCTGGGAAAACAGTATGGAGATTCCTCAAAAGTTGAAAACAAGAACACACTCTACAACCCAGCAATTGCACTACTGGCTATTTACGCCAAAGATACAAATGTAGTGATCTGACTTGGTCAACAGCACCCCAGATGTTCATAGCAGCAATGTCCACAACAGCCAAACTATGGGAAAGAGCTTAGGTGCCCAATGAAGATAAATGGATAAGGAAGATGTGGTATATACATATTGAAATACTCCTCAGCCATCAAAAAAAAAAAAAAAAAGAACAGCAATCTTGCCATTTGCAATGATGTGGATGGAACTAGAAGTATTATGCTAAGCAGCAAGAAGCTCAATCAGAGAAAGACATATCATATCATCTCACTCATATGTGGAGTTAAGAAAAAACAGAGGCAGGATCATAGGGGAAGAGAGGAAAAATAAATCAAGATGAAATCAGAGAGGAGAACAAACCATAAGAGACTCTGAATCATATAGGGAAACAATCTGAGGCTGCTGGAGGGAGGGAGATGGAAGGATGAGTGGAGGTGATGACCATTAAGGAGGGCCGTGATGATGAATGAGCACTGGGTATTATATAAGACTGATGAATCACTGACTCTCTACCTCTCAAAATAATAATACATTATATGCTAATTAACTGAATTTCAATATTTTTTTAAAATAAGACTGTGTACTGGTATTTAGTCTTTTACATGATATTGATGCCAAACAGATATAATCAGAGATTCATGATAATGATAACTTTCAACAATTCTCTAATTAATAAGACAGCTGTAATGTATAACATCTGTAATCTCAAATTTGAAAAATGCTGTCAAACCATATACATTGGACTACTCATCACACAGACTCTTCATCTCTGTTACTCTGTTCTGCCTCTCGGGTAACTTGACCCTTAGGAAAAAAGCCAATGTTCATAAAACTCCTAATGTCTATAGACAGCCAATAATGGAATAGATATTAGTTATTAATACCTACTCCTGTAATACCATTCCTAATGGTAAGAACTATTTATAACTATGTGTATTAATTAATAACGATGAATCTAAAAGGGAGTGAATCTCTCTGTGGTTCTCAATCCCTTGAAGCTGCTGAGGGTGAAAACCAGACCCTGTGCAGGAAGGTGGAAACCCCATCTTTAATTCTCCAGCATCTGGTTCCATAATCACCTCCTTTTTTATGTTCCCCACCATCTGCTTCTCTTCCAGTCACCCTTTTCCTTTGTTAATTCACTTTATTTGAATGATTTTCATTCACGTTATTTTATATCTTTCTGGTCTTATTCTCAGACTTAAAACTGTATGATAGATGAACATAAAATATTCCTCAAAGCTCTAGTACCTTTTTGAAAATAGTATGTGAAGTATATTGGGTCTCCCATCTCCTTTTTTTCTGAATATTGCGATCAGAAAAACAAAAAGCAGTATCTATGTCTTTGCTCTTCTATTCCCACTGAAACAACATGAAAAAAGCATGCTAGCTTTCTGTCTGCCAGATTTATTCAACCACTGTTACCAGTCTGAAAACTCTAGGTCTGTTTCCTGAAAATCATCAAAATTATCGTAATAGATGACACTTACTTAGCACTTAATGTATGTCCAAACACTTTCTGTTGTTTTCTTGTTTCAACTCATTTCGTCCTCAAAACACCTTAGGAGAAAGAGACATTGGTATCTGCCTTTAACAGATGAAGAAACAAACACTTGGCAGCTGAGAAACTCACAGAGAACACACAGCAGGTAAACGGGGATCTGGGGATGGAAACAGTTTGGTCCTTGTGTCTGTGAGCTTAAGCGCCTGTGTTTTACTGTGATTGGAAATGGCTCCTATATAGGTTTCCATCCCTCAATTTATTTTGACACATTTGTTTCCAAATTTAAAAAAATATTACTTAAAAGTAGAGCAAATAAAGTTGGGGATAAAGAAACAAGCATAAGATTATTTGAAAATCCTACCACCTGTATGAGCAACAGCTGATAGTCACTTTTTAAAACATAACACATAATGATATTGAATCGCAAATGTACACCTGAAGTTAATGTAACACTGTATGTCAATTACATTCATATTAAAAAATGTTTTTCTTTCCCCACCACCTTAGAAATTGGGAAATTCTAAACCTCTGCTCATGTAAATGTCAGTTTGTACCCTCCCCTAAAAATATTTTTACTACACTTTTCTGGACGTTATCGATATCTTTCCATGATCATTAATGTAGACTGAATGACCTTTTAAAAACTGAATATATCCACATAATCAGCCCTTTATCATTCAAACATTTCATATTATAAAAATGTTAAAGAAACAACATTATACGTTTAGTATTTGTCTATTTTCTTTCGATTAATTCCAAGACCTAGGATTACTGAGTTACAGTTAAAATATTTTTACTTTTATGATCACAACTGCCTTCGGAATGACTGTACCACTTCACGTTTCCTTCAGCTGAGAATGAGAAGCACTGCTACTCCCCATTCTACAGAAGCAACAGGCTTATTCATTCCGTTGAGGTAAACATTAAATGGAATCTGCTTTCTCGAACTTGAGGTAAATGTAGAAAGTCCTCTTCAATCTTAGCTTTAGAAGGTAATTCATAATTCAGTTTTATTAAAACTTTTACAATTTAGTTTTACATTTAGCTTCTAATCATCTAGAATATACTTTGCGTGAGATGTATAGTAGACACTAGAGTTTATGTTTCCAGTGTTTGAGCTAATTTTGATAACACTGAATGCTCTGAATTTAGATATAGCCCTCCATTATCGGATTTAATTGTGTATTGTCATCTTTATCATATACTAAGTACCCTAAATTGTATCACATTCTTAACTGCATTTTTGTTCTATTTGTCCATTCCACTTCAGTCAAATTGATCATTGCAATTGTATGTCGGGTTTATGACATATCCCAATATCTTTTACAGAAAGTATTTTCTTTTTCTCAACTGCTTTACACTCATTTCTTTTTCAAAATATCCTTGGGCTTTGAAATGGACGTTTAGATATTCTCCGTAATGCTCCAAAACATTTCCGCTGGCTTTGAATGGGCACGCGAGTTATTTGCATCAAGATGGCTCAGGCAGAATGGATATTTTTATGACTTTGTGTCATTTTTCTCTATTTGCAGGATTCATTTCTATTTTAATCTGTTTCAAATGTTTCAAAAAGTTTGTTTTTCAAATGTGTGCATATATTTGCCATTTGTTTGACTTCAAATGAGAGCTTTTTAATCAAATTTAAATAAGCTCTTTTACTGTTTATTATATTTATTAAAATAATCTCAAGCTCAGATTTATTTCTCATTTATATGTAAGCTTTTGACATGGACAATTTATTATTTGTGAATGATCGTTATAGTTTTGACTACTGTTCTTTCAAGTATGTATCTGATTTAATCTTTTCTGCTATGGTAAATGATTGAAAGATAGTGCTGCAGGCTTCCTTCTTTATGTTATTGGTTTTAATGTTTCAATGATAATCAGACATTGACTACTGGTTTAAAAATTCTCCTTAAAATATCACTATTAAAATTTTACCTAATCTTCCTATTTTACTGGTTTATTGTCGGGATCAATTTTGAAATTTATCCAGTGACTGTTTTAGCATATTAGCTCAAAATGTCCATGGAAATATCCATGATCAAATATTGTTGATCTCTCGTCTGGCCTTATGATGATGTGCTAGCGGGATTAAAAACTGCTCTTTGCTAGACCCACCAGAAGCCTAAGCATGGAAAAGCCAGCGGTGTTATTTGATTCTAGATAGACAGATATGAAGCAGCACTGAGAAACGGACAGGACATGAGCAAGATCAGAACAGGAAGATCGCTTAGGAACCTCTCTTCAGTCCAAGATGGGCAACTATGTAGACCAGATCGTAAAGACAAAAATGACAATAGAAAGGAGGAAGGAATTGAAATGAAAAATAGTTCGAGAGTAAAAGTTGTGCAACTGGCACTGGAAATGCTAAGGACAGAACCTACCCAGGTATCTGTACTGGGTACAGGGGAGAACGGTAATGACATTTATTAAAGCATTCAGTAAATTAAAATATTATTGGTTTTGACATATTAACTAGAAGATGGAGGTGGAACTTCCATTTGTATATACCTCATACTGCTTTGGATATATTACTCTGGAGCAAGGGATAAAGCTCAGATTCAGAATTCAACATGTAGGTACTAGTTAAAGATGAGTAAAACTGATATTGAATAAAACTTTTTCCCTCTGGGCAATGAGAATCCTCTACAAGGGTTAAAAAGATACAAGTGGAGGTGGAAAGAATGTAAGATTCGCATTTTTAAATCCTTTCTGTCATCAGACCAAGGTAAACTGGCATATAAGACTTTGCTGAGTGACTTGAAAGATGTACTTAAAAAGGCATGTCCGGGCAGTCTAGGCCTTGGTTCGAGAGTCCCAACATTAGGACTGCTTCTTCCTCTCACTCTGGTGTTCCTCTGCGGCGTCTCTCTCTGTCAAATAAACAAATAAAATCTTAAAAAGAAAAAGAGCAAATACTTACACAGATTCTGAGTCACACCAGAAACTTAAGGTTGAGCAGAGGAAAATGATTGCTGTGTTAGTAAAAGGTACAGAGAGAGTAGAAAGGAGAAGTATAACTAGGGAAAGGGCTATCATAAAATGGTCTGAATGCATTCAACCACAACATAAAAACTGCTTATAGTTGATTAAGAGAAGTTCATGTTTATTTTTCTCACGTTACAAGAATAAATTGAAGGGAGGCTATTGCAGCTCTTAATGATGATTCAACATGGCTTTGGGTTTCTGGGTCCTCTCTAAATTTTACTGTATCATTTGTATTATATCGGGCTTTAAACTTGTTGTTGCTGCACCTTAAGCATATCATTGTCATTAAATGCAAAAAAAAAAAAACATGAAAAGAAGTTTCACGAAGCTTTGTCTTTTCATTTGGAAGGAAAGCTCTCCAGACAACATTGGTTTATGTGTCATTGAACATTTCTTGGTCACATATCCTATCTTAGATTAGTTCATGGCCAGGGAAAATGGGATTATAGTAACTGGTTTTAAAAAATCATATATCATGCTCTCAACTTGGGATAGATCTACCGTTTTCTCAAATCTAGAGATTTCAGCCAACCACTAGAACAAATGGAATTTATTGGCAAGCAGTGAGAAGACGACCGGCCTTATAAAGCCAAGGAGCCAAGGGCAGAGTGAGTTACAGAATAAGGGCATGATAAACAGTATCAAATCCTGCAGAGAGATCAAGGAAAGTGATGATGAAAAACTGATTATTGTATGATGTGTTTGGAATCCAGAGTATCTTTCTATGAACAAGGAATTTTGGAAACTGAATTCTCTTGGCCTATTACAGAACAAAGAGTGAGGACTGCCAATGAGGAATTAGGGAGAGAAAGAAAATTAGGAGACACAAGATTTAGAGATTTGATTTTTTAAAAGATTTTATTTATTATTTGAAGAGAGAGACAGCCAGCGAGAGAGGGAACACAAGCAGGGGGAGTGGGAGAGAGAAGCAGGCTCACAGCGGAGAAGCCTTGATGTGGGCCGATCCCGAACCTGGGATCACGCCTGAGCCGAGGAGGCAGAGCTAATGCTGTGCACCCAGGCACCCCTAGAGATTTGATTTTTTAAACATAATTTAACTAGGTAGGTGCACCTGGGTGGATCAGTCGGTTAAGTGTCTGCCTTTTGCTCCGGTCACACATGATCTCATGGTCCTAGGATTGAGCCCCACTTCAGGCTCCCTGCTCAGCGGGGAGTCAACTTGCCCTTCTCCTTTTGCCCCTCCCCCCACACTCAGGTATGCTCTCTGTCTCAAATAAATAAATAAAATCTTTGAAAAAAAAAAGAACTTAACTATGTACATAGGTAAAAGGAAGCAAAAAGTAGAAAAAGTTTAACTGATTGATCCTTAGGGAAGATCCAGCATATACTGGAAGGTTCCAGCCTTGAAGAGCACAGTGCCATGGTTAGAAGCATGCACTATGGTGTCCTAGAGCTCTGGACATAAGTCCTGGGTCTGACACTTGATCCCTCTAAGACTCAGTTTCTTCATTAGCAAAATGAATGTAAGAAAAGCTTTCTTACAGAATTCTGTGAGTTTAAATGAGATAATGTGCTTCGTACAAAGTTTTGCATAAATGCAATCTATTAATTTTATAATTGTTTAACAATTTTTACTTACAAGTATTCAGTCTCTGTATCTAACAGTTTAACTGAATATAGAGGCACGTACCATGACAATAGTTATGAATCAAAATTATGAATAATCACAATCTGAGCACTTGACTTCCATGGTAAATTATACAAGATTAAAAAAAAACAACACATATACAAGGTGAAACAAGGTGAAAGGCATTAAACTGTTTTGGCCAAAGATCTCTATGTGACAACTGAAATAAATTTAGGTAAGGAGAATCAGCAAATTAGTGTGAGAATATTATTGTGAAAATTGACAGTAATACCTGAGATTGTTCAGGTGACAGAACACCTAGTAAGTGGTCAGAGGAAATGTCTAGAAATCCTTGAGAGGCAAAATAAAAAGAACTGAAAATGGAATAGAAGGGAAATAACATCATTTATCTCCATCTAAAATATTAAAAAATGTTCTTCTCTTTTTATGTAATCATTCTCTTGATCACCATAATGTTTCCATATCCTTAATTTTTTTCGTATCCAATTAAATGATTTCTAATTTAGGAGATGTACCCCAAAGAGCAAACTAGCAAGAAATAGGAAATTTACATTTGTGCCACTGACTGTGTCTTTTTAATCATTTTCTATCCTCAGGTGATTTGGAAAATCAGCTCTTCCAACCAAGTCAATGGATGGACTAAATAATTCTGTGGTTTCTGAGTTTGTGTTTCTGGGACTCCCTAGTTCTTGGGAAACTAAAGTTTTTCTCATGTTGATATTTTCCTGGATCTATTTAGGGATCATCCTGGGAAATCTCTTCATTTTCTTTTTGGTAATTTTTGATTCTCACCTACATTCTCCTATGTACTTCCTGCTAGCCAACCTGTCACTCATTGACATGGGGTTTGCCTCTACCACAGTCCCAAAGATGATCAGGGACCTTTTAAATGAATACAAGCTCATTTCTTTCCAAAGCTGCATGACACAGATATGCTTCATCCACATCATGGGAGGAGTGGAGATGGTGTTACTCATTGCCATGGCATTTGACAGGTACACAGCAATCTGTAAGCCCCTCCACTACCTGAATATCATGAACCCTAAAATCTGTGTTTCATTTGTAATTGCTGGCTGGGTAACTGGGGTGAACCATGCTATGTCTCAGTTTGCTTTCATTATAAACTTGCTCTTTTGTGGTCCTAATGAAGTAGACAGCTGATAAAGCTGCAGATTCAGAATTCAAAATGTAGGTACTAGTTAAAGTGAGTAAACTGATATTGAATAAAACTTTTCCCCTCTGGGCAACAAGAATCCTCACAAGGGTTTTAAAAAGATACAAGTGGAGGTATATAATGTAAGATTCGTATTTTTAAATCCTTTCTGTCATCAGACCAAGGTAAACTGGCATATAAGACTTTGCTGAGTGACTGGTTAGGAGAGATGTTTCCAACATACCTTAAGAAAAAAAAAAGAGCAAATACTTATCACAGATTCTGAGTCACACCAGAAACTAAGGTTGAGCAGAGGAAAAATGATTGCTGTGTTAGTAAAAGGTACAGAGAAGTCAGAAAGGCAGAAAAATAACTAGGAAAGGGCTATCATAAAAATGGTCTGAATGCATTCAACCAATTAACATAAAATCTGCTTATAGTTGATTAAGGAAGTTCCAGTTTATTTTTCTCACGTTACAAGAATAAATCTGAAGGGAGGCTATTGCAAGCTCTAATGAAGTGATTCAACATGCCTTTGGGTTTCTGGGTCCTCTCTAAATTTTTACTGTATCATTTGTATTATATGGGCTTTATGACTTTGCTGTTGCTGCGCCTTTAAGCATATCGTTGTTATTAAATGCAAAAAAAAAAAAAAAAAGATAATGAAAGAAAGCTTCCTTCCATAAAGCTTTGTCACTATTCAAAATCAGAAGAGACTATAGAGACCAATGACTAGATACAATGAAGCATTCTGGATTAGATCCTATAACTGCAACAAAAAAGGCAATAATAGAAAAGCCAGAAAAAGCCAAATAAGGTCTTTAGTTTCTTTTTGCACCAATATTAATTTCTACCATGATTATGTAAGATTTTATCTTTGTGGGAAGCTTTGTGAAGGGCCTAAAGGAACTTTTTGGACTATCTTTGTAACTTCTCTGTAAATCTAAAATTATTCCAAAACAAATTTAAAAACTGAAAAAGAGGAATATTCCACAAGTTGTTTTTCTTACCCCCTTTTTTTTTCCAAAACCAAAACCTATATTCAGCTTTTTTGCAGCTGAGGGTTGCCAATTATGGAAATGAAATATAAGGAGAACTTTTATAGTGCCACTTTTTCCTCTTTCCTGTTTTACTTCTTAAAATCCAATCAGTGACTCAAGGCAACCTTAAGTTCACTAAATAAGGATGATGGAGAAGAAAAGTAAAAAGAAGCCTGATTCCTTAATGGCGTCACTAAATTTCAATACTCCCCCGGACTGTCTAACCTATTATTGTTGCATGAGATAAACTCTTTCATATTTATTTTACTGGTAAGTTTTCTGGTTACATGATAGATATCTTAATTTTATGGCATTCATCCCATCTTTGTCCTTGTATAGGTCTCTCTGTACATGTGTGAAAGGAATTGACATGTAATAAGGCACACACACTCTTACTTTTACTAAATAATGCCAACTGCTCTACCTGAGCAAAAGAGCTCAAGTTTTCTCACCTCTTCGTTAGCACTTCAAAAATGTTAATATTTTCTTTTATGATTGATTGATTGATTAAATGTGGCTTTCCATTCATTAGCAAAATGAATGTAAAAAAAGCATTTCTTACAGAATTCTGTGAGTTTAAATGAGATAATGTGCTTTGTACAAAGTTTTACATAAATGCAATCTATTAATCTTATAATTGTTCAATTAACAATTTTTACTTACAAGTATTCAGTCTCTGTATCTAAGAGTTTAACTGAATATAGAGACATGTACCATGACAATAGTTATGAATCAAATTATGAATAATCACAATCTGAGCACTTGACTTCCATGGTAAATTATACAAGATTAAAAAAAAAAGCACATATACAAGGTGAAACAAGGTGAAAGGCATTAAACTGTTTTGGCCCAAAGATCTCTATGTGACAACTGAAATAAATTTAGGTAAGGAGAATCAGCAAATTAGTGTGAGAATATTACTGTGAAATTGACAGTAATAGCTGAGATTGTTCAGGTGACAGAACACCTAGTAAGTGGGGAAATGTCTAGAAATCCTTGAGAGGCAAAATAAAAAGAAGTGAAAATGGAATAGAAGGGAAGTAACACCATTTGTCTCCATCTAAAATATTAGAAATTTTCTTCTCTTTTTATGTAATCATTCTCTTGATCACCATAATGTTTCCATATCCTTAATTTTTTTCTTATCCAATTAAATATTTCTAATTTAGGAGATGTACCCCAAAGAGCAAACTAGCAAGAAATAGGAAACTTACATTTGTGCCACTGACTGTGTCTTTTTAATCATTTTCTATCCTCAGGTGATTTGGAAAATCAGCTCTTCCAACCAAGTCAATGGATGGACTAAATAATTCTGTGGTTTCTGAGTTTGTGTTGCTGGGACTCTCTAGTTCTTGGGGAACTAAAGTTTTTCTCATGTTGATATTTTCCTGGATCTATTTAGGGATCATCCTGGGAAATCTCTTCATTTTCTTTTTGGTAATTTTTGATTCTCACCTACATTCTCCTATGTACTTCCTGCTAGCCAACCTGTCACTCATTGATGTGGGGGTTACCTCTACCACAGTCCCAAAGATGATCAGGGACCTTTTAAATGAATACAAGCTCATTTCTTTCCAAAGCTGCATGACACAGATATGCTTCATCCACATCATGGGAGGAGTGGAGATGGTGTTACTCATTGCCATGGCATTTGACAGGTACACAGCAATCTGTAAGCCCCTCCACTACCTGAATATCATGAACCCTAAAATCTGTAGACTCGAATAGCCATTGGAATGTTGAAGAAAGGAAAACCAAAGCTGGTAGTATCACAATTTCAGACTTCAAACTATATCACAAAGCTATAATCATCAAAGAAAGTATGGTACTGGCACAAAAACAAACACATAGAGCAATAGAACAGAACAGAGAACCCAGAAATGAACCCTCAACTCTATGGTCCAATATTCTTCAATAAATCAGGAAAAAGAATATCTAATGGAAAAGACAGCCTCTTCAACAACAGCACTGGGTAAATTGGACAGCCACATGAAGGAGAATGAAAACAGACCATTTCCTTATACCACACACAAACATTGTCTCAAAATGGATGAAAGACCTAAATGTGAAACAGGAATCCATCCAAATCCTAGGAGAACACAGGCAGCAGCCTCTTTGGCTGGCTGCAGCAATATTGCTAGACACATCTCCAAAACCCAAGGAAACAGAGGCCGAAATGAACTAATTTGGGACTTCAACAAGATAAAAAGCTTTTGCACAGCAAAGGAAACACTACACAAAACCAAAAGATAATCAACAGAATGGGAGAAGATATTTGCAAATGATATATCATATAAAGGGCTAATATCCAAAAACTATAAAGAACTTTTCACTCAACACACAAAAAGAACAAATAATCTAATCAACAAATGGCAGAAGACATGAACAGACATTTCTCCAAGGAAGACATACAAATGGCCAAGAGAGAGAGGAAAAATACTCAACATCACTTGACATCAGGCAAATACAAATCAAAACCACAATGAGATACTACCTCACACCAGTCAGAATGGCTAAAATTAACAAGTCAGGAAACAACACATGTTGGTTACCATGCAGAGAAAGGGAACCCTCTTACACTTTTGGTGGGAATGCAAGCTGGTGCAGACTCTCTGGAAAACAGTATGGAGATTCCTCAAAAAGTTGAAAACAGAACTACCCTACAACCCAGCAATTGCACTACTGGCTATTTACCCCAAAGATACAAATGTAGTGATCTGAATGGTCACATGCACCCCAATGTTCATAGCAGCAATGTCCACAACAGCCAAACTATGGAAAGAGCTTAGGTGCCCAATGAAAGATAAATGGATAAGGAAGATGTGGTATATATACATATTGAAATACTCCTCAGCCATCAAAAAAAAAAAAAAGAACAGCAATCTTGCCATTTGCAATGATGTGGATGGAACTAGAAGATATTATGCTAAGCAAAAGAAGTCAGTCAGAGAAAGACAATTATCATATCATCTCACTCATATGTAGAATTTAAGAAATAAACAGAGGATCATAGGGGAAGAGAGGAAAACATATATCAAGATGAAATCAGAGAGGGAGACAAACCATAAGAGACTCTGAATCATAGGAAACAATCTGAGGGTTGCTGGAGGGGAGGGAGATGGAAGGATAGGGTAACTGGGTGATGGCCATTAAGGAGGGCACGTGATGTAATGAGCACTGGTATTATATAAGACTGATGAATCACTGACCTCTACCTCTCAAAATAAGAATACATTATAGCCTAATTAATTGAATTTCAATAATTTTTTAAAAATAAGACTGTGTACTGGTATTTAGTCTTTTACATGATATTGATGCCAAACAGATATAATCAGTGATTCATGATAATGATAACTTAAAACAATTCTCTAATTAATTAGACAGCTGTAATGTATAACATCTGTAATCTCAAATTTGAAAAAGTGCTGTCAAAACCACATAATTACTACTCATCACACAGACTCTTCAATTTCTCTGTTACTCTGTTCTGCCTCTCGGGTAACTTGACCCTTGGGAAAAAAGCCAATGTTCATAAAACTCCTAATGTCTATAGACAGCCAATAATGGAATAGATATTAGTTATTAATAC
Organism: Ursus maritimus; assembly: GCF_017311325.1. Lineage (NCBI taxonomy): Eukaryota > Metazoa > Chordata > Mammalia > Carnivora > Ursidae > Ursus > Ursus maritimus. The sequence goes on from NW_024426541.1 coordinate 353,530, forward strand.
CTACTCCTGTAATACCATTCCTAATGGTAAGAACTATTTATAACTATATGTATTAATAGATAACAATGAATCTAAAAGAGAGTGAATCTCTCTGTGGTTCTCAATCCCTTGAAGCTGCTGAGGGTGAAAACCAGACCCTGTGCAGGAAGGTGGAAACCCCATCTTCAATTCTCCAGCATCTGGTTCCATAATCAACTCCTTTTTTATGTTCCCCACCATCTACTTCTCTTCCAGTCACCCTTTTCCTTTGTTAATTCACTTTATTTGAATGATTTTCATTCACGTTGTTTTACATCCTTCTGGTCTTATTCTCAGACTTAAAACTGTATGATAGATGAACATAAAATATTCCTCAAAGCTCTAGTACCTTTTGAAAATAGTATGTGAAGTATAGTGGGTCTCCCATCTCCTTTTCTCTGAATATTGAGATCAGAAAAACAAAAAGCAGTATCTATGTCTTTGCTCTTCTATTCCCACTGAAACAACATGAAAAAAGCATGCTAGCTTTCTGTCTGCCAGATTTATTCAACCACTGTTACCAGTCTGAAAACTCTAGGTCTGTTTCCTGAAAATCGTCAAAGTTATTGTAATAGATAATAAGAGCTTATTTAGCACTTAGTGTATGTCCAAACACCTTCTGTTGTTTTCTTGTTTCAACTCATTTCGTCCTCAAAACACCTATAGGAGAAAGAGACTATTTATCTGCCTTTAACAGATGAAGAACCAAACACATCTGGCAGCTGAGAAACTCACAGAGAACACAGAGCAGGTAAACGGGGGATCTGGGGATGGAAACAGTTTGGTCCTTGTGTCTGTGCCCTTAAGCGCTGTGTTTTACTGTGTATTGGAAATGGCTCCTATATCAGGGTTTCCATCCCCTCAATTTATTTTGACACATTTGTTTCCAAATTAAAAAAATCAATATGACTTCTAAAAGTAGAGCAAATAAAGTTGGGGATAAAGGAACAAGCATAAGAGTATTTAAAATCCTACCACCTGTATGACAACAGGCGATATAGCTTCACTTTTGGTGAACATAACATAACATATAATATTAGATGCAATGCTGTGCACCTGAAATCAATGTAACTGTATGTCAATTACATTCATATTAAAAATGTTTTTCACTTTACCACCTGTAGAAATTTGGGAAATTCTAAACCTCTACTCATGCAAATGTCATTTGTACTGCCTCCCAGTAAAAATATTTTTACTACACTTTTCTGGACTTATCGATATCTTTCCATGCTCATTAATGTAGACTTAATGACCTTTTAAAAGCAGAATATATCCACATAATCAGCCCCTTTATCATTAAACATTTCATATTATAAGAAATGTTAAAGAGTAAAATAACATTATACGTTTTCTGTATTTGTCTATTTTTCTTTCAGGTGGTCGAATGGATGACTGAGTTACAGTTAAATATTTTTACTTTTATGACTCAACTGCCTTCTGGAATGACTGTACCACTTCACGTTTCCCTTCAGCTGAGAACGGACTTAGTTCTACAGCAGCAACGAGCTTATTCATTCCTTTGAGGAAGAAAACATTAAAATGGAATCTGCTTTCTGAGCAGAGGTAAATGTAGAAAGTCCTCTTCCAATCTTTAGCTTTAGAAGGTAATTCATAATTCAATTTATTAAAACTTTACAATTTTATTTTTACATTTTAGCCTTCTAATCATCTAGAATATACTTTGCTGTGAGATGTATAGTAAGATACTTAGAAGTTTATGTTCAGTGTTGAGCTACACGTTTGATAACACTGAATGCTCTGAATTTGTAGTACATAGCCCTCCATTATTGGATTTAATTGTATTGCCCTCTTTTTGTATCATATACTAAGTTCCCTAAATTGTGCATCACATTCTTAACTGCATTTTTGTGTTTCTATTGTCCGTTCCACTTCAGTCAAATTGATCATTGCTTAATTAACCTGCGGGTTTTATGACATATCCCAATATCTTTTACAGAAAAGTATTCTCTTTTCTCCAACTGGCACCCACTTCATTTCTTTTTCAAAATATCCTGGGCTTTGAAATGGACGTTTAGATATCTCGCAATGCTCCAAACACTTCCGCTGGGCTTTTTTAATGGGCACCGCCAGTTATTGCTCAAGATGGTTCAGGCAGAGCGGATATTTTACAACCGTGTCTTTTTCTCTATTTGCATGGATTCATTTTCCTATTTTAATCTGCGTTTCAAATGTTTCAAAAAAGTTTGTTTTCAAATGTGTTTATATATTACACATTTGTTTGACTTCAAATATGAAGACTATGTAGGCCGTGAGGAGAAGACAATATGACAATAGAAATGAGGAAGGAATTGAAATGAAAAATAGTTGAGTAAGTTGTGCAACTGGCACTGATGCTAAGAGTTCAAGAACACTACCCAGGTGTCTGTACTGGGTACAGGGAAGAAACGTAATGACATTTATTAAAGCATTGCAGTAAATTAAAATATTATAAATTTGGTTTTGACATATTAACTCAAAGATGGAGGTGGAACTTCCATTTGTATATACCTCATACTGCTTTGGATATATTACTCTGGAGCAAGGGATAAAGCTGCAGATTCAGAATTCAAAATGTAGGTACTAGTTAAAGTGAGTAAACTGATATTGAATAAAACTTTTCCCCTCTGGGCAACAAGAATCCTCTAGGGTTTTAAAAGATACAAGTGAAGTATATAATGTGAGAATTCGTATTTTAAATCCTTTCTGTCATCAGACCAAGGTAAACTGGCATATAAGACTTTGCTGAGTGACTGGTTAGGAGAGATGTTTCCAACATACCTTAAGAAAAAAAAAAGAGCACTTATCACAGATTCTGAGTCACACCAGAAACTAAGGTTGAGCAGAGGAAAAATGATTGCTGTGTTAGTAAAAGGTACAGAAGTCAGAAAAGGCAGAAAAATAACTAGGAAAGGGCTATCATAAAAATGGTCTGAATGCATTCAACCAATTAACATAAATCTGCTTATAGTTGATTAAGGAAGTTTCAGTTTATTTTCTCTACGTTACAAGAATAAATCTGAAGGGAGGCTATTGCAAGCTCTAATGAAGTGATTCAACATGCCTTTGGGTTTCTGGGTCCTCTCTAAATTTTTACTGTATCATTTGTATTATATGGGCTTTATGACTTTGCTGTTGCTGCGCCTTTAAGCATATCGTTGTTATTAAATGCAAAAAAAAAAAAAAAGAGATCATGAAAAGAAGCTTCTCTACATGAAGCTTTGTCTTTTCATTTGGAAGGAAAGCTCTCCAGACAACATTGGTTTACATCTCATTGAACATTTCTTTGTCACATATCCTATCTTAGATTAGTTCATGGCCAGGGAAAATGGGATTATAGTAACTGGTTTAGAAAAATCATATATCATGCTCTCAACTTGGAAGAGATCTACTGTCTTCTCAAATCTAGAGATTTCAGCCAACCACTAGAACAAATGGAATTTCTATTGGCAAGCAGTGAGAAGACGACTGCCTTTATAAATCCAAGGAGCCAAGGGCAGAGTGAGTTACAGAATTAGGGGCATGATAAACAGCATCAAATCCTGCAGAGAGATCAAGGAAAATGATGATGAAAAACTGATTAGTGTATGATGTGTTTGGAATCCAGAGTATCTTTCTATGAATAAGGAATTTTGGAAACTGAATTCTCTTGGCCTATTAGAGAACAAAGAGTGAGGAATGCCAATGAGGAATTAGGGAGAGAAAGAAAATCAGCACACACAAGATTTAGAGATTTGATTTTTTAAACATAATTTAACTAGGTAGGTGCACCTGGGTGGCTCAGTCGGTTAAGTGTCTGCCTTTTGCTCCAGTCACGCATGATCTCATGGTCCTAGAATTGAGCCAAACCTCAGGCTCCTTGCTCAGCGGGGAGTCAACTTGCCCTTCTCCTTTTGCCCCTCCCCCCACACTCAGGCATGCTCTCTGTCTCAAATAAATAAATAAAATCTTTGAAAAAAAAAGAACTTAACTATGTAAATAGGTAAAAGGAAGCAAAAAGTAGAAAAAGTTTAACTGATGGATCATGGGAAGATCAGCATATGGAAAGGTTCCAGCCTTGAAAGAGCACAGTGCCATGGTTAGAAGCATGCATTATGGTGTCCTAGAGCTCTGGATATAAGTCCTGGGTCTGACACTTGATCCCTCTAAGGCTCAGTTTCTTCATTAGCAAAATGAATGTAAAAAAAGCATTTCTTACAGAATTCTGTGAGTTTAAATGAGATAATGTGCTTTGTACAAAGTTTTACATAAATGCAATCTATTAATCTTATAATTGTTCAATTAACAATTTTTGCCTAAGTATTCAGTCTCTGTATCTAAGAGTTTAACTGAATATATAGAGACATGTACCATGACAATAGTTATGAATCAAATTATGAATAATCACAATCTGAGCATGACTTCCATGGTAAATTATACAAGATTAAAAAAAAAGCACATATACAAGGTGAAACAAGGTGAAAGGCATTAAACTGTTTTGGCCCAAAGATCTCTATGTGACAACTGAAATAAATTTAGGTAAGAATCAGCAAATTAGTGTGAGAATATTACTGTGAAATTGACAGTAATAGCTGAGATTGTTCAGGTGACAGAACACCTAGTAAGTGGGGAAATGTCTAGAAATCCTTGAGAGGCAAAATAAAAAGAAGTGAAAATGGAATAGAAGGGAAGTAACACCATTTGTCTCCAGCTAAAATATTAAAATTTTCTTCTCTTTTTATGTAATCATTCTCTTGATCACCATATGTTTCCATATCCTTAATTTTTTCTTATCCAATTAAATATTTCTAATTTAGGAGATGTACCCCAAAGAGCAAACTAGCAAGAAATAGGAAACTTACATTTGTGCCACTGACTGTGTCTTTTAATCATTTTCTATCCTCAGGTGATTTGGAAAATCAGCTCTTCCAACCAAGTCAATGGATGGACTAAATAATTCTGTGGTTTCTGAGTTTGTGTTGCTGGGACTCTCTAGTTCTTGGGAAACTAAAGTTTTTCTCATGTTGATATTTTCCTTGATCTATTTAGGGATCATCCTGGGAAATCTCTTCATTTTCTTTTTGGTAATTTTTGATTCTCACCTACATTCTCCTATGTACTTCCTGCTAGCCAACCTGTCGCTCATTGATGTGGGGCTTGCCTCTACCACAGTCCCAAAGATGATCAGGGACCTTTTAAATGAATACAAGCTCATTTCTTTCCAAAGCTGCATGACACAGATATGCTTCATCCACATCATGGGAGGAGTGGAGATGGTGTTACTCATTGCCATGGCATTTGACAGGTACACAGCAATCTGTAAGCCCCTCCACTACCTGAATATCATGAACCCTAAAATCTGTGTTTCATTTGTTATTGCTGGCTGGGTAACTGGGGTGATCCATGCTATGTCTCAGTTTGCTTTCATTATAAACTTGCCCTTTTGTGGTCCTAATGAAGTAGACAGCTTTTACTGTGACTTTCCCAGGATCATAAAACTTGCGTGCACAGGTGGACACAAGTTTGAGTTTATTATTGCTGCCAACAGTGGCTTCATGACTATGAGCACCTTCTTCCTGCTGATCCTTTCCTACATCTTCATTTTGGTCACGGTCTGGAAACGTTCTTCCAGAGACTTATCCAAAGCATTTGTCACTCTGTCAGCTCACATCACTGTGGTGGTTCTTTTTCACTCCATGCATGTTTCTCTATGTCTGGCCTTTCCCCACATCATCAATTGATAAATACCTGTTCATTGCTGACTTTGCTATCACCCCATTTTAAATCCCATCATATATACATTAAGAAATAAAGACATAAAGATAGCCATAAAAAGCCTGAGCAAACAGGGACATTATGCCTGAACTTTGCTAACTGGCTGTATCTTTGGAGCTCTAAAACCATACATCCATCTGCTCTTTGGACACCTCTACTCAGGCAGCTGACATTTAAAATAGAACTGGACATATTATCTACCTCATGGAACAAAATTCTACTGCTTCTGTACAGCATTTATTCATGACCTTGGCTACCATGGGAGATGTGAATCTACCGTGTAATGGTATTATTTTATTATTTCAGCAGACAGCAGTAATATTTGCTAAATAATATTTAATAATTGAAATTGTGGTCATTTTGACAATAAGTAAGAACGTAAGAAAATCCTTCTGCTTCCACATCAGTACAACCCTGCTTGGGAAAGTCGGCAACTATCACATTGAATGGTTATATATGTAGGAGTAGTAGCTCTACTTAGTTACTTAGGTTGGTTTCCCTTAGAAGATCCAAAGACTACACTGTATTGCCTCTAGTTGATTTGGAAGCTGATTTTTAGATGCACCAGTAAGGGAACAGGGAAGTGGTGTTGAGAAAGGAAAGATGATTATGTTGGTAACATAAGTGGAATGTAAGCAAACCGTAGTCCTCCAGGAGACTGTATAGATTCTGTGATTTAGAATTATCCCCACTGAAGGGCAAGGTATTTGAAGCGTTTCTTCATCTGTAGAGGGTTCATTAACTCCTTAGCATGCCTGGCCTTTCCCACAGCCAATATTGTGTATCGATGTCGAGAAGCCAGAGACAGGCAGTGAGACAGACTTTCTGGTGCTGACAGTAAAGAACCATCTGCAATAAAAGTAAACTTAAAGCAGCCTCCCAATATTGCTTTGCAACTTAAAGAAGTACTACTTAAACATTTTACTCCAGTGCACCCCAAACTGGTAATTGAGCACAGAGAATTCTGTGATATAAAATATTTCTCTGTTTTCCACAAGTCTCATAAAACCAGCAGTTCAAAGTAGGCCACTCAGCCATGAGCATGGTTCTGCAAGTCATGACCAGCCTGTGGAATCACGTCCCACAACTGGCCATCACAGACTGCCCACAAAAGCCTTCTGACCTCCTCAAAAAACACAAAGTGAAATCTTGGTTCCGATCCAAAAACTGTAGAGGTAGGTGAAAATAAAGTTAGATTTTTCTCACACCTACAAAAAATTCAAATGAACTGAAAGATATTTTACATCCAACTCTAGAACTGTTATAATAAAATTCACTTTGGTTTTTGGCTCTGAATTTCAGAAAAGGCAAACTAACTAATGATGTCTCAATTTAGGGGAACTTTCCAAGAGGTCCCAAGAGACACAGCATGGATAATCTGTCTATAAGCCTTTCTCTATCCACAACACAGAGCTCTAATGTTTCCCATTCAAGACATTACTTTATGCAAAATAAACACATCCGTTCCTGAGGATAACACTTGTTATCTGATAAAACTTGTCCAAACAAAATGTATTGTTTTATCATGTTCTGACTGTATTTAGGCCCTTAATAGATTTAGGACTCAGCTTTTTTTCCACAAAGAAAACTCTGATCCTAGATAATGATGTCTCCTAATGTAATACATCTTATACTCTATAATAAACTCTTAGCTTCTCTCTTACTTCTCTTCCTCCCTCACATTTCAACCAAATGTCACAGTATTTCAAAACCAACTTTCCATATATATCAAATTGGATATTTCTGGAAGTTTTTTAAAAAATTTTTTAAAATTTTATTTAATTATTAGGCAGACACAGAGAGAGCACAAGCAGGGGAAGCAGGAGAGGGAGAAGCAGGTTCTCCACTGACCAGGGAGCCTGATGTGGGACTTGATCCCAGGACCCTGGGATCATGACATGAGCCGAAGGCAGAAGCTTAACTGACTGAGCTACCCAGGCACCCCTGTTTCTGGAAGTTTTACAAAGTTTCTGGAAATATCAAGGGTTTCTTCTCAGGTAATTCCTGGAATGTCTGGACTCTAGAGCAAAAACTTTCCCGCACCAAAACGGATGCCTCCTGTACAGTCTTAGAGCTCCCTACATATTGACATTCAGGAAGGACTGTTCTCACTTCATGATTCACAATTGTCCTGTATGAAGAGATGGTCTTAGACAGAGATTTATAATGTCAGTTACCAGAAATGTCCAAACAAAAAATTGGCTGCTAATAGTGTTGTTCACTAATAGTTTATGTCAGGAAGAATCTGAATGAATTATATGGAGGGAAGCCTCTCAGAATGCTATGAAAACCAGTTATTTTCCATGGAAAAGGAGGAAGCTTTTAGAACTTAACAGAATCAGAATGGCACGTTAGAAGTAGGAGTCAGAGGACCTAATATGTGTACCCAAGTCATGCTTCTTTCCAATTTTGTGGCTTCTTGCAAGATATGCTGAGATATATTTCAATGTAAAATCCATTTCATGGCTTATAATAAAGATTAGATATTACAATGTGAATGGAAGCTCCCAGCATGTGAAGTGTACTCAGGTTCTCTTTTCCTGATCTTTCCTTTTGATCTCTGCATATATTCACCCCCTCTTTTAAGAGAGTTCTGTCTTGAATATTTGAAGATAAAAATATTAACTCTTGGAACCTAAAGATCTACTTCTTCAACCTTAAACATCTTGTATTTCTAAAATGTATTACTACAGTATTCTTTATCTGGCTAGTAACATACATTAATTTTACAATATTATCAATACTCTGTGATTTGTAAATCAACATAAAACAGTTTTAACACCTTTCAAGGAAAGCGGTAAGGGGAGAAACCAGGCATGGACTTTGGTGTCATCTGTAGCACTCTGGGTCTCTTTCACCTGAGGTGTCCCGATAGGCTGTGCTCTATGAAAACGGTCAATAAATCCTTTTGAGTTTCCTAGAGAAAATTAGATCCTTCCAACTGCCTTTTTGTGTGCTGACAATCAAGTACACTAAAAGTAGCTCCCAATGCCTTGCTTTACCACACACCCACAGGAAACAGCAGTGATAAAAATTAAGCCATAAATACAAGTTTGACAGTTATGTTAATTAGGATTGGTAAATTTTGCCCAAGCCATTGTGGCCATACAGTTAACCCAAAGTGATAAAATTTTGGCATAAATCGTGTTAAAGGTATTTTTTACAATAAAGTTAAATTTTAATTAGCCTGCAAAGGGCTACAACTAAAACAGAAATAACCTACAAAAGTTACTTTAATATTCCTGACTACATGATAGCTAAGATCCAAACTGAGAATAGATACCCCTTATGCTTAGCCCCAAACTCAAATAATTATTATGACAAAATAATTCATCAGAGTACTACCAGCAACAGCCTGAAACTCAAAGGACTGGGCAAGCTTATATCTCTTCAGAGGAGCCTGTTCCATAATTGGTAAAACCCAAAAACCTTACCAACTCTTGCGAATATAGTCTATATACCACCACCTTCAACAAACCCTAGAAAGGAATTATAGTAAGCACAAATATGAAAACATTAAAATGTCCTGGAAAGTGTGTTTGGACAGATCAAAGTGTACCTTAAATAAAACACCTAGTTTACACCCAGGAGATCTCATTTATTATGAGCACTTGAACGAAAGCTAGCCCAAACTTACCAGACTCAAATTTTTAAAAAGATCTGATTTTTCTGAGAGACAGCTCTCTTGACTGAGAGCATGGGGGCAGGGGAGGGCTGGAGGAGGCAGAAGAAGGGGGAGAAGCTAACTCCCGCTGAGCAGGGAGACCTATGTGGGGCTCAATCCCATGACCCTGGGGTCATGACCTGAGCCGAACGCAGACACTTAACGGACTGAGCCACCCTGGTGCCCCACCAAACTCAATGATTACAAATGAATTAAACAAAACACTTATTGAAAATTAAAAGCAGAAGAGATGAAAATTTTAATCGGTGCTATAGAAAAAGTACTATAAGAGAATGATAAAAGAAATATTAAAAGCACTAAATAGCAAAGTTTACCATCTTTTAGTTTTGCATAAAGATTTGCCTAGAACAATTAAAGAGAACTTAACTGCCCTGAAACCAGGTGAGCTACCTACAAACAGTTTATAGGAAGAGGTGAAAAGCCTGTCAAGCCTGGTGATAGCTATCCAGAAGAGACTATCTGATAGTTATCCAGAACAGAATTTTACTTCAACTTTAAACTTACCCTAAAAAATAATAATTTCAACATAAATTTAGATACGAACCTAAGGTACAGCCTTTAGATACAGGATACAATCTTCTTTGGAGTGTAAGTATAAACAACACCATAGTTGGCCTTGAAGTAGCCACCAACTGAAGTATTCAAGCTCAACCATATATTCATCTAAATTCCAACACTAAAGACCAACTGCTAACCTAATACTAGATTAATCTATTCATTAATCGAAGGTATACTGTTCATCTGAGTAACAAGAATTATTTCTCCTTGCATAAGCTTATATCAGTATAGATAATCACTGATAGTTGACAATAAAATAAATTTTACATAATTCCTTACTTATTAAATTAATTGTTAACCAAACACAGGTATGCATTTAAGGAAAGATTTTAAAAGTAAAAGGAACTCAGCGAACATAAACCTCACCTGTTTACCAAAAACATCACCTTTAGCACTTCTAGTATTAGAGGCACTGCCTAACCAGGGATATCCATTTAATGGCCATGGTATCCTGACTCTGCAAAGGCAACAGAATCATTTGTTCCTAAAATAAGGACTTGTACGAATGGCCACATAAGGGTTTTCCTGTCTCTTAATCATGAAGAGTCAGGAAGGACATAATAAGATGAGAAGAACCTATGGAGCTTTAATCAATCAGTCCAAAAAAGAACAAAAAATTTAGCCAAATTTAAAGGATAAAGAAACTTTAACCGGACTAACAGTTTTGTTTGAGGTAACTTCAGATAACAAAATAGCCTCCAAGTAATTAAAATCTAGATCAACCAGTCAAAATGTTTTATCACTTATTGATCTAAAATATGGATCAACAGAACAAGTTACCCTAGGGATAACAGCACTATCCTATTCTATATAGTCCATAGGGTTTATGACCTCAATGTTAGGTCGGGACATCCCAATAGTGTAACTACTAGTAATGATTTGTTTGTTCAACTATTAAAGTCCTGTGTAATCTGGTTTTAGATCTGGGTGACCTAGGTCAGTTTTATCTGTTCCACATTTCTCCCAGTAGGAAAGGATAAGAGAAATAAGGACTACTTTACAAAATTGCCTTCATACTAATAGATGAGATAGTATTAATCTGATTAATTTATACCTAACCCTGCCAAAGAACCGGGCTTGTTAGGGTGGCAGAGCCCAGTAACTGCCTACAACTTAAACCTTTATTGCCAGAGGTTCAATTCCTCTTCCTAACAGCATGCTCAGAATTAATATTCTGTCATTGATTATGCCTATGCTATTTGGCTGTAACATTCCTCACACTGATCCAGTGAAAACAATTAGCCTAGACACAACTTCATAAAGGACCAAACATCAGTTGGCCTCCATGGCCTACTACAATCTATCACTGATGCTCTCAAGCTATTCCTTACAGAACCATTACAATCACTCATATCATCAATATCCATATTTATTGTTGCACCAACCCTACCCCACACTTTAGCCCTAAGAATATGAATTCCACTCCCCATACTGTATCCATTAATTAATATAAACTTAATAATAAATTAATTTATACAAACAAACTGTTTGTATTAGTCATACCAAGCTTAGCTATTTATTCCATTCCCTGATCAGGATCAGGCCGAGCTGCAAATCCAAAATTCCCATTCATGGGAGCCCTACCAGCAGTGGCACCAAAGTTTCATGCAAAGTGACATCAGCAGTTATCCTCCTACCAGTCCTGTTGCTATACCGATTATTTACACTCTCCACACTAACTATTCTCAAGAATATCCGTGACTAATTTTTCCATCTTGATGACTAGCTGTAACATGACTTATCCCAGCCCTAGCAGAGACCAACCGAGCTCCACTGGACCGACAGAGGGAGAATCAGAACTCATTTCTGGTTTCAACACTGACTATGTAGCAGGTCCACTTGCCCTGTTCTTCCTAGTAGAAAATGCTGTTATAATAAATATTTTTACAACAGTTCTGTTTTTAGGAGCATTCCACAACCCCTACATACCAGATTGTATACAATTAACTTTATTATCAAACCCCTTTTCCTAACTATCTCTTTTTTATGAACCCAAGCATCCTACCCATGAGTCCAATATGATCAACTCATGCATCTCTTATGAAAAGCTTTCTACCATGAAGACTACCCCTTTGCCTATATAGCATGCAGCAATGCTCATTAATATATCAAGCATTCTAGCATAAACATTAAGAGAATTACTTCGATAGAGTAAATAATAGAGCTTAAATCCTTTTATTTCTAGATTATAGGAATTAAACCTACTCCTAAGAAACCAAAATCTTCATGCTACCATTACACTATATTATATTGTTAAGGTCACCTGAATAAACTATCAAGCCCATACCCAAAAGGATGATTTATATCCTTCTCATACTAAATATCTCCAAGTCTCACTATCATCTTACTAACGATCATTGTAGGAACCGTAATTGTAATAATGAGCTCATGGTGACAAATAATCTGAAATGGCTATGAAATAAATATAGTAGCTATTTTTCCAGATTTAATTTAAAAAATTTAATTCACAAGCCATGGAAGCATCCACCAATGTTTTTTTTTTTTAAGATTTTTATTTTATTTATTTGACAGAGACAGCCAGCGAGAGAGGGAACACAAGCAGGGGGAGTGGGAGAGGAAGAAGCAGGCTCCCAGCAGAGGGGCCCGATGTGGGGCTCGATCTCAGAACGCTGGGATCACGCCCTGAGCTGAAGGCAGACGCCCAACGACTGCGCCACCCAAGGCGCCCCCCACCAATGTTTTTTTTTTTACCACAAGCCATTGAATCAACACCCACCACTCAGGATTCTCACCCAAATGAATATTCAAGAAATAAAAATATGACATCATTTGCCATCATTAACAGCAATTAGAGCACTACTCAATCTATATTCCTACATACGATTAACTTACTCCACATCGTTAACTATATTCCCATGAACAAACAACATAAAAATAAAATGACAACTTGAAAACATGAAACAACCAACCCTTATATCACCACTAATGGTAGTGTCATTACTTCTCCTCTTAACACCAATATTATCAGTACTGGACTAGGAATTTAGGAGCTTAGTATAGACAAAGAGGCTTCCAAGCCCCAAGCAAGTGTAATTCACTTAATTCTTGAAAAAAATAAAGATGATAAGACTTTATGCTATAACAACCGAATGCAAATCAAATGCTTTCATTTAAACTAAATCCTTACCAGATTGGTGGGCTTTCACCCCACAAAATCTGAGCTAACAGCTAAATATCCCGGGTAACAGGCTTCAATCTGCTTTTCCTGCCACTTAAGGAAAAAGGCATGAGAAGCCCCAGCAGAACTGAAGCTGTTTCTTTGAATTTACAATTCAATATGTTATTCATCACAGGGCTTGGGCTTGGCAAAAAGAGGACCCAACCAACCTCTCTCTTTAAATTTACAGGCTAATGCTTGCTCAGCCATTTTACCTATGCTCAAAAACTACTGACTATTCTCAACAAACCATACTTTATATCTACTCTTTGGTGCTAACCTGGAATACATAAGGTACTGCCTTAAGCCTTTTAATCGGAGCTGAACCAGGTCAGCTGGGAGGTTTATTAGGTGATGACCAAATCTATAATGTAGTTGTAATCACCCATACATTTGTAATAATTGTCTTTCATTTACACCTATCATAACTGGAAGATTCAGAAACTGGCTAATCCCATTAATAACTGGAGCACCTAACATAGCATTCCTTTGAATAGTAACATACGTTTCTTTTTCTTTTTCTTTTTTTTCCAGAAGGAACCACTGAAAACGTTGCTTTTTCATTATATACACACATATTTTACTTACATAAAACAGATTGTATTATATAGAAATTTGTATCCCTTTAACGTTCACACATCATTAAATATTCTTCAAAATGGTTTTTCATGATTGTATAATATTCCGATAAGTGAATGGTCATGAGTTTGAGCCCTGTGTTAGGCTCTCCACCAGGCATTGAACCTGCTTAAAAAATATACATAACCTATGTTTCTGACAACTCCCACCATCACTGTTACTTTTGCTAAAATCATCAATAGTTGAAGCAGGTGCTGGAATGGGTTCAACAGCATACCCACCTCTAGACAGCAATCTAGACCATGCTGGAGCTTCTGTTCACCTAATCG
>NW_024426541.1:367632-377795 GCF_017311325.1 Ursus maritimus
CCCTACATTGAGCAGGCATATCCTCAATGGTAGGTGCCATTAATTTTATTACTGTAATTACTAATATGAAACTACCAGCCATATCTGAATATCAAACAGCACTATTTGTTTGACCAGTCCTAATTACAGCTATGCTTTCACTACTATCATTCACACTTTTAGCAGCCAGAATTATTATATTATTAATAGACCACAACCTAAACACTGTTTTCTTCAATCTCACAGGATGGCATCCAATTTTATATAACCACTTGTTCTGATTTCTTGGTTAGCCTGAAGTCTGCATTCTTATCCCACTGGGATACACAATAATTTCGCACATAGTTGCATACTATTCAGGGAAAAAAGCAACTTCTTTAATATATAAGAATGTCCTGAGCTATAATATCCATTGTTTTCCTAGGATTCAGTGTATGACTTCACCATATATTCACAGCAGCTATAGATGTTGATACATCTATATTATATCAGTTCTTATGATTATTATCATTCCTACAGGAATAAAAATATTTAGTCCACTAGCAATCCTCCATGGAGAAAATATTAAATGCTCACCAGCCACACTATGACCCTTAGGTTTTATTTTCTTATTTATAGTAAGAGGTCAAACAGGAAATGTTCTAGCAAATCTATCATTCCACATTGTTCTCCATGATATATATTATAGAGTAGCACATTTTCATTGTGTCTTATCAATATGAGCATTTTGCCATTATAGGAAAATTTGTTCATTGATTCCCGTTATTGTCAGGTTACACTTAACCTGAGCAAAAATGTATTTCACATTTATATTTGTAGGCATTAACATAACTTTCTTTGTACAACACATTCTTGACCTTTAAGGTATACCATGACATTACTCTGACTACTCAGATACACATACAACATGGAAAACCATGTCAACCATAGGTGTGTTCATCTTATTAATCGCAATATTAATAGTTTTCATAATCTGAGAAGCATTTGTATCCAAGTGAGAAGTACTGACAGTAGAACCAATGACTACTAACTGCAAATGACTACATGGATGCCCACTACCATCTCATAAATTTGAGGAACCTACCTAAGTAAATTTAAAATAAAAAGGGACAGAATGAAGCTCCTCCAACTGGCTTCAAGCCAATATCATAACCACTGTGACTTTCTCAGACATTAGTGAAAAATTATATAACTTTATCTAAGTTAAATTATAAATTCAAATCCTCTAGATCGCCATGGCACATCCATCCCAACTAGGTTTTCAAAATGCAACATCACCTGACGTAGAAGAACTTTTACACGTTCATGATGACATACTAACTAGTTCCTAACTAGCTCTTTAGTCCTCTGTATCATTTCATTAACATTTACAACTAAATTAACCCACACAAGCAAAACAGATGCGCAGGTAGAAACAGTCTGAAATATTCTGCCAGCCACTGTCTTAATCCTAATTGCCCCGCCACTGTGACAAATTCATTATATAATAGATTAATAATCCTTCCCTAAACGTAAAAACTATGAGCCATCAATTATATTGAAGCTATGAGTATACAGACTATGAAGACTTAAACCTCCATTCCTATATTTTCTAATTCCAGTCTCATTTTCCAAGCTTGCCATCTGCCCCCACTGTGGAAGGCAGAACACTTCTCCTTTTACATACTATGAGTGTGAATGCAGACTAAATTAGAGAAAACTTTTAAGTAAGTTGTACCAACACTAATGAAAAATGTTTATAGAATATCTTTTCATATGCATAGGCTCCATTCATTCCATCTTTTTGAAAAGAATTCTCATGAAGACTTACATTATTAAATGTAAACTACCATATGACCCAAAAGCCCACTCTTGGTTATTTCCTGAAGTGAAATATAAAGATCAACACTAACCTGTATAAGAATATTCAAACAGCTCTATTCATAATTACCAAAAATTGGAAATAACCACGGTGTCTTGGACTGGGGAGTAGATAAATAAACTTACTACATCTATACAATGAGATACTACTTAGCAATAAAAAGAAACTAATACATGCATCAAAATAGATGAATCTCAAGTGCAGAGTGAGAAAAGCCAGACTCCAAAGGTAACATATGATTCCATTTTTATGGTCCTTTAAACAAGGACACCATAGGGACAGAAAAGAGATCTGTGGTTTCCTGAGACAAGGGAATGGTGTGTGGCTGACCACAGGAGAAGTTGCTGTGAAATGAAACTGTAGTGTATCTTGGTGTGATCTGGTTACCCAATTATATATGCATGAAAGCTGAGAAGCAGCCTGGTTATTCTTGAGAAGTACCCAAACATTTCAGTATTGTTAATATTTCTGGAAATGTGTGTGAAAGTAGAGATAAAAACAGAAGGAACTATTGAATATCTACATAAAGACTATTTGGAGCCCCAAATGCCTTCCTTGACTCAGCTCCCTAAGTGGCTGCCCTGTCTATTCACACTCTGGTGGAAGTCTGGGGTTTTATTCCTCCAGAGGTCTCTGAAATGCAGGATCCCAGGCAGGCACATACCCTAACCTGAAACCTAACCCTAGCCCTAATCCTGGAGTTGAGGGGGATAAAAAAGAAGATGTGGTATATATTACTCAGCCATAAAAAATGAAATCTTGCTGTGTGCAAGGACATGGATGGAGCTAGAGTGTCTTATGCTAAGCAAAATGAGTCAGTCAGAGAAAGACAAATACCATACGATTTCATTCATATGTGGCATTTAAGAAATGAAACAAACAAGTACAGGGGAAAAAAGAGAGAGAGAGGCCAACCAAGAAACAGACTCTTAACTATAGAGAGCAAACACATGGTTACCAGAGGGGAGGTGGGGGGTGAATTAAATAGGTGATGGGGATTAAGGAATATATGTGTTGTGATGAGCACTGGAATGTATGGAAGCATTGAATCACTCTATTGTATGCCTGAAACTAATAGTACACTGTATTTTAACTAACTGGAATTGAAATAAAAATTTAAATATGTGTGTGTGTAACTACAGAACTAAATACTTAAAGGACTTAATTTTAATACATGTAAAGTGTATGTGTCAGAAATTATAAATTGCAAAACCATTTATGAAATGAAAGAAATACTTTATTGCATTACAAAGTTTTCACTCTTCTTAAGTTTCAGAGCAATCATGTACTTCCCCAAACTCCACTCCAAACCAGCATCCTTCCCCAGAGGGTACGTCTCATTGATCTTTCACTAACAGCTGTAAGGCTTGGGAAAGTCACTTAGCCTCTTTTTGCCTGCTTCTCCTCTGTAAATGGATCTATGTGTTACCATGATTGCACCAGATGGTGCCTGCAAAGTGTGTTGTAGCTTGCAAGCAAGAGAATAAGCGTCGAATCTTTATGTTCTCAGATTGAGATGGTCATGGACTCCAGAACTCAGAGCACAAAATGGCTCATGGAGCAAATGAATTAATGTTTTGAGATCCAGATAGGAAAGACATGAATAAAACTCTGAAAGGGGAAAATGAGACAGCAAAGAGGACAGAGAAGGGCAGGACCAGTAAGGAATAAGAGAAAAAGAAAGAAATGGGGAATTTTATTAATAGCCTTTCACATCTAATTTATTTATTTATTTATTTATTTTTTTAAGATTTTATTTATTTATTTGACAGAGATAGAGACAGCCAGCGAGAGAGGGAACACAAGCAGGGGGAGTGGGAGAGGAAGAAGCAGGCTCATAGCTGAAGAGCCTGATGTGGGGCTCGATCCCATAACGCCGAGATCACGCCCTGAGCCGAAGGCAGGCGCTTAACCGCTGTGCCACCCAGGCGCCCCTTCATCTAATTTATTTAAAATCAAAATTAAGAACATACACAAAAGGGTGATAAAAGACAAAAGTCTACGGTGATATGTACACTCCTCATCATTGATGGGAACAGTAACAGAAGGATGCACTGCAAGACGGTAGGTGTTACCTCCCAGAGCGCATGACATTGGGAGAGCACAGATGAAGGGGGCCTTCACTCTTTGCTCCAAATACATTTACTATTAATAGTTGAAATCTTATTAAGTTAGATTGCATGCATATATTATTTCTTTAATAAATGAATGAATTAAAAAGTAGCCTTTCATTATCTTTCCATCACTTAGAGAAATGCCTCTAATACAGTTTATACTCAAACTGTAAATATTCAGGACCTGGCTCAAGGAAGGACTGTGAAGGCTGAGACCTAATATCCCTCTGAAATCCAAGAAAGCAAGGTTGAAGTAGGCCCTTAAATCATGAGCATAGTTGCAACACACCAAAGGTGAGCTAGTTGTCGACTGCCCATCTACATAACTCATCTGGCTTCTGGTGGGACTGGAACTGACATCTCAGTTCACTTTATGACATGGTAGATACAGAGCAAAAGAAAGTTATAGCCTCTTAATAAACAAAGTAATTAAACATTTGAACTTACTTCTCTTACATTTTTACTCGTATTTAACTGGACTAACTTGGATCTAGCTTTGAAAAGGGTGGATTATTGCATGATGCCCTTCATGCCCAACTTTTCCTCAGGGAAAGTTGGAAGCGAAGGATCCCCAGGACCATGACAGAGAAAGCCTTTCCAAATACTTGGCTCTATTTAAACCACAGAGATGGAAAACCTCCAAGCTCAGAGGCTACTCCTCACACTGTATACTTGGCACGCTGAGGAGGACACAATCCTACAATACTGCTCACGGCAGAAAATTAACTGGACTTCATTTCACATAAGGTAGACTCTAGATCAAGGCCTCTCAGTAAGCAAGGAAGGAACCAGTTTGAGGGGTGATCTGTGTAAGGTGAGTACATCCCACATAACTGATGTTTGAACTCACACTTTTAATGTCTTCCCCTTATTTTAAGAATAAATTCTCTCTTTTCCCCTGAAGCATGGTTTTCCATACCTATCTGTAGTGTTTAGAGTTCTGAATGTGTTATTCAGTGAATGTCTTATGGGAAAGATTATGGGTTTTCTCTCCCAACAAATCCCTGGGACTTCTGAATTCCTAACAGCATTTCACACACTAACAAAAGCACTGCCTATTTACATTCTTAGAGGCTCCCAGATGTCCAGGTTGGGGGAGACTGGTTCTCAAAACACTTCCAACTTATCCTGATATTTTCTAATTCCTTCTGGATTTTACTTGTTTTACCTTTCCTCAAAGTAGCAAATGGAGAAATGCTTCAGTAAAAAATTAATAGGCCAAAGTGCCTAAAATTTAAAATCAAACAATGAAACTGAATTGATTTTAATGTGAACCTGTATATTTCATTCCTATCATTATTAGCCAGTTATAATTATTCATGTCTCTGTTACCTTTTCATTGAACAAAATGTCTTATTACAGAAATCTTATTTGTTTTCTTAGTCTTATCAAAATCATGGTTTCTACCAGAAGCGATCTTCTCCTAGGGAAGTTATATTAGAAGCTTTGGAGTCAGACAGGCCTCCGTTTTTTAAGATTGATTGATTGATTGATTGATTATTTATTTATTTGTTTGTTTGTTTGAGAGAGAGCACCAGCAGGGTGAGTGGCAGGTGGATGGCGTGGGAGAAGCAGGCTTTCCACTGAGCAGGGAGCCAAACTTGGGGCTCAATCCCAGGACCCCACGATCATGACTTGAGCTGAAGGCAGATGCTTAACCGACTGAGCCACCCAGGCAGCCCCAGACCTCAGTTTAAATTCAAACTTTATTATTTGTTATTTTACAACTTGGAAAATATGTAATTTCTGTAATGTATGTATATAGTTTGTGATGTTTATGTTAAATATTCTTACCAAAAAAATAAATACATAATATAAATAAAATAATTAGAATCAGTAGTGAGATGATAGTCACAAGGATATCACATCCACATGTTGCTTTTGTTTAAAAACAAAAAAGTCTTATTTTTTTTTGAGGAAAAGAAAAATTTAGAAGGAGAAAGAGCAAAACCCAACAGAATGAAACATACAAAAAAAGAGGAGTATGCAGTTCAAAGGAAAGGAAAAGCATTTAATCCTTAAAAATGGGAAAACCACTTAATCTCACAATAAGAAATTAAAACTACATTCAAGGGGTGCCTGGGTGGCTCAGTCGGGTAAGGGCCAGACTCTCAGTTTTAGCCAGGTCCTGACCTCAGGGTCTTGAGATGGAGCCCAGCATCAGGCTCAGCACTCAATGCACAGTTAGCTTGGTATTCTCTCTCCCTCTCCTCCTGCCCCTCCCTGCCATGTTCACGCTTACACACAACTCTCTCTCAAATAAATACATCTTTAAAAAAATAAAATAAAACTACATTTAGTTGCCATTTCTCAACATCATATGACAATAACACTGCACTGGAGAGGCTGGAGAAGAAACAGGTAATTCGTACACTGCTGGTGGAAATCTAAAATGCTTTAACCCCTATGGAAGGAATACAAACAGACAAATAAAAAGCAAACCATATAAATGCTTTTAAGGGCTTAACATAGATTTGGTACATATTAAAAGCTACTTAGTCAACTCTATAATCTGAACTTCATAGCCTGAGAAAAAAAAGATACAAGAAAGAATGGAAAAAGAGAAGGACTTGGC
This sequence comes from Ursus maritimus, assembly GCF_017311325.1. Classification (NCBI taxonomy): domain Eukaryota; kingdom Metazoa; phylum Chordata; class Mammalia; order Carnivora; family Ursidae; genus Ursus; species Ursus maritimus. The sequence continues at coordinate 374,162 of NW_024426541.1, forward strand.
CTCCTGGCTTAAGGAAATAGTAAATGTATGTATTTTCACAGAGGTCAATAAGAGTATGTCAATAGTTTAGGTACATATGAACTTAGACTTTATATTTTTTCCAATGAAATACAGTCAGAAGTAAAACTAGTTTGCAAATCTCAGGAAAGAAATCTCTGTTACTAAGGAGAACCAAGGACCAGTCAATATATTTTCAAAAATGATGTTACTCAGACCAAGGAATACATGTGTTTGTGGAAATATCCTTTCATGGGGAGATTCTAAAGGCAGGGAAATACTGGATATTAGAAATCCATAGTCAGCATCTGAGGTTTCTTTTGGAACACAAATATCTTTTCTCAAGTCATTTGATGAACATTTTTTCCCAGAGTTTGTGAAATAATTTGGTTCAGTATAGTCTGCTAACACATATCCACTTAGCAATAGATTTGTTTCTGAGAAGCATGTTTTGTATCAGAAAGGTAGCATTCAATTATTGCCCTGGGGCAATAGAACCTTGGAATATATTTTATCTTATTTTATATTATCTATTTACCTTTTTAAAGATTTTATTTATTTATTTGACAGAGAGAGACAGCAGGAGAGGGTACTCATTAGGGGGGAACTGGAGAGGGAGAAGCACGCTCCTCAGTGAGCAGGGAGCCAGGCACAGGGCGTGATCCCAGGATGCTGGGGTTATGACCTGAGCCAAAGGCAGATGCTTAATGACTGAGCCACCCAGGCGCCCCTCTGAATATATTTTAAAGCTGTGCATTCTCCCTGCAGAAAAGGTAGATTCAAGTTCAGGGGAAATTATTTCTGTAATACATTACTATTGACATTTTTTATCAGAATACACGTTTGATTCCAATAACAACTGTACTTCTAATAGGTAAGGTTTTTGACCTACCCTTCTTTACTTAGCTCCCCATCTTGACTATAAGACTGTGTCTACCTTAAATTCAAGAAAACTTTATTTTCAATTTTGAGTAGTACAATGGTAAGATTTGAATTTTGCACATGAGTAGAAGTTGCCTGCTCTCTAGCACCTGAGCTTTAATGAGGTCTTTCTTTCCATTCTAGAAGTTCTTAGTTCATCCCTTTCTTTGGGCTGCATTAGAACACCATGTACTAAATGGAGAAAGCAAATCAGTCCGTGGTGTCTGAGTTCATTTTTCGTGGACTTTTGTGATTCAAGGGAGCTCCAGACCTTCCTCTTACTGCCTTTTTCAATGCTCTACCTGCTGACTATTGTGGGCAACCTCCTTGTCGTGCTCTTATTCATCACTGACCCTCATCTCCAATCCCCAATGTACTTCCTCTTAGCCAATCTCTCATTTGTGGACTTCTGCCTTTCCTCAGTCACTATCCCTAAACTGACCACAGACTTCCTAAAGGATAGTAAGACCATCTCCTTCAGTGGCTGCATGACCCAGATCTTCAGAGTGCATTTCTTTGCAGGGGTGAGATGGTGCTGCTTGTGACAATGGCCTATGATCGTTATGTGGCCATCTGCAAACCACTCCATTACTCCAGCATCATGGACAGACAAAAGTGCATCTGGCTAGTTTTGATATCATGGATCATTGGCTTTGCACATGCCATGAGCTAACGAGCCATGATTTTTGATCTGCCCTTCTGTGGACCCAGAAGAGTGGACAGTTTTTTTCTGTGATATTCCTTTGGTGATCAAACTGACCTCTGGGAATGTTGATAAATGCTGACAGCGGAGTTTTGGTAACAACTTGCTTCATTCTCTTACTAATCTCCTACAGCTATATCCTAGTAACTGTTCGCGTTCACTCAAAGGATGGAGCATCAAAGGCACTCTCTACCTATACTTCCCACATCACAGTGGTACTGCTATTCTTTGGACCCTGCATCTTCATCTATCTGTGGCCACTTAGCATCACTTGGGTAGACAAGTTTCTTGCAGTGTTTTACACAGTAATCACACCTCTCCTGAATCCAGCCATTTATACATTGAGAAATAAAGAGATTAGGAATGCCATAAAGAGACTGATAAGTCAGCATATGGGATAATTTTTAGTTTTTACATATAATCAGAAAACACATCCCAATTTGGCCACATTTTGACCTCTAAACTAAACTGGAAATGTGACTTATTCATATCCAGAATCTTGAAGTATTCCCAGATGTATACAGTTTGTGTTTATTCCATTACAAAAATATGTTCAAAAATCCAACACTGGGGATGCCTGGGTGACTCAGTTGGTTAAGCATCTGACTCTAGATTTTGGCTCAGGTCACAATCTCAGGGTCATGGGATTGAGACCCATATCAGGCTCCATGCTTGAGGATTCTCTCTCTCCCCTGCCTCTCTATCCCCTTTCTCTCTCAAATAAATAAATAATTATTTCTTTAAAAATCCAACACTTGTATTCCTACCACTTGGAGAGGATAGTAATTGATAATCATAATTTGCATAAATATGCCTTTGTATTTATTCAAAGGTTGCCAGATGATAACAATGATAACTATAAAAATGATCACTGCTACCATTATTTAACACTACTGATGTTCCCAACAGCACGCTAAGCATTTTACCAAGCTTATGTATTAGTACAAAACCACTCTGGGTTAATTATCATTATTTTCATTTCTAAAATTACATGTTTTACTCACCCGAACTCTAACTTAGCTAGAGAAGACACTAAGGGTATTTGAGTGGTCTGCATCTACTTAAAAATAAATGAATCTAATGTAATGGTATTGCCCATGTACTCCATAGCATCACCCCTACAGTTCGAGTTTCCAGGTCTTCATTGTTGATATAAAGGTGGAGTTGCTCTTGACATTTTTGTTGTTAAATACACAGGAAGAAGTATTCGCAATCCCTTGAAACGTTATTTCCTCAGGTTAATAAATGATTTTTATGATTATAATTTTACCTTACATTAAAGAAAAGAAAGCTGGGAGAATGGGGAAAGACAAGAATGTTCTTCTTCAAAGCAAAAGAAATTTTAAGTGATGAGAAGAAAGCCAAAAAACAACCATCAGTGATAACAACACAATAATTTTATACAAAGATCTTAAATCCTCTTAGAAATGAATAAAAAAGATGACCTGAAAGGGGAGACCAGGAGCAAGGAGTTTGAACAGGTATTTATTTCTGAAAAGAAATACCACAGGACACTACACACTCAACCTCATTAGTAATCAAGAAAATGTAACAAGATCATAATGAAATACCACCTTGCACCTGTTAAATTGGTAAGAGAAAAAAATCTGACAGTAACAATTATTCTTGAGAACATATACTGAAGTGTATTAATGGAAATGTTGTGCCCTGCTGGTGGGTGAAAATGGACTTAACCCTTGAAAAGCAACTTGGTTTTGTCCTGTAAAACCAAACATGTGAATACACTGTGTGTCAGTAACTGGCTGCTACTTGTTCCCCAACAGAACAGCCCCAAGATTCATCTGGACACATGGCCACCCAGCTGCAGAGTAGATTTCCTAATCTCCACAGCTAAATGTGGCTACAGGACTGAGTTCTGGCAACAGAATATAAGAAGAAGTAATTTGTGCAACTTCAGCCATCTCTTGAAAGACTCCACTTCCTTTTCCCCCCGTCCCAGTGGCTGGGACATAGAACAACTGGAGCAGATGCTTTGGAGTCACTAACGAAAGC
>NW_024426542.1:0-4269 GCF_017311325.1 Ursus maritimus
CGGCTGAAAAAGGCGTCCCCTACTCCTCCGCCATCTTAACTTCCCCAGCCTCTTATGGTGCCAAAACTACTTTCAAGACTAAGAAACTGGTTCAATTATTTGGAGTAATCTGCTAATTCAACTTCTTAGACTATAAAACTTCTTAAAGAAATTTCAGGCAGGGAACAAAGGGTAGCAAAATATGCCATCCCAAAATATGCCTCTTTAGCATAAGGATTGTTTTGAGCTGATAAATTGGTTTTAGAAAATAGAATTTAGATTACTTGTTGGCTATACAAGGAGAATTCTGTGCCATAGCAATTGCTTCCTGCTGTACCTGGATTTGGTATTATAGAAACTTATATACAAAATTTAACAAACAAGTCATTTGACTAAAACAGGTTGATACTTTGTCAGGTACATTCTTGGGTTTATTTGGTACCAATTGGTTTGGTTCATGGGGGCCCTGGCTAAGAACCATACTTCAGTCTCTTGGTATTGTTCTCCTGAGAGTCATCATTGCATTCTCCCTAGTGCATTGGGTTCTCTCAAGGGTCTTAAGTATGTGTCTGCAGCCAACAGCAGTATATCAGATGGTCTCACTGTGCTTGGAGAAACAGAAACAAAATAAACAATGAGATGAACAGCAGAAATAATTCTTCTACATATATAACATCATGACAAATGAGTTTCATGACAAGATAAGAACATTTTAACCTAATGGTGCTTGAAAGTGGTGCTAATACTGAATTTTTGGTCAATCTCTTATGTATGAAAGGATGATCAAAAAGGATAAATTGTTAAAGGATTAAATGAGGTGGGGTGGCATTAATGCCCTGTAATGTTCCTTATATAAACAAAACCTAAGCTAGAGTCAATGTGATGAAATCTGAGAAAAATGAAACCTAAGAATAACCAACTATAAACAGCCAACTAGGCTTCCTCCCCAAAAAATAGTCGCTTAAGCTATAAACAATTAATCTGTGGCTTTGCTTCCACATCAATATATGTTCAAATAAACTTGAAAATTATAATGTGCTTCAGTTTACCTTTTAACTCTCTAATCTCTATTTCTTTTCTTCTAGTTGCTTTGAGTTTGCTTTGCTCTTTTTTTCTAGTTTCTTTAAGTGGAAGGTTAGGGTATTGACTTGAGGTCTTTTCTTTTTAGTATATGTGTTTACAGCTATCAGTTTCCCTATGAGTACTCCTTTTGCTGCATCCTGTAAATTTTGGCCTATTGTGTTCCAGTTTTCATTTTTTTGAAGTGTTTTCTAACCAGGTTTGTGATTTCTTCTTTGACCAATTGGTTATTTAGGGCTGTGTTGTTCAATTTCTACATGTTTGTGAATTTACCAATTGTTCTCCTTTTATTGCTTTCTAATTTTATACCATTGTTGTTATTTTACATTTATTGAGTCTTGTTTTATTGCATGGTGTTTGATCTATTTCAGAGAATTTTTTCATGTAAACTTGAGAAGAATGTATATTCTACTCTTGTTTGATGTAGTACTATAAAGTAGCCTTTTAATGTCCAGTTGGCTTATATTGTTGTTAAAGCATTCAATTTGCCTGATGATAAAATTTCTTGTTTGTCTATCCATTATCAAAAGTGTGTTATTGAAGTCTCCAACTATTATTTGAATGGTCTACTTCCTCCTTAAATTCTGTCAGTTTTTGCTTCATGTATTTTGATGTCCTGTTGCTAGGAAGACAATACATACATTCAATCATTATATCTTGATATGCTAACCCGTTATCATTTCTTTTTTTTTTTTTTTGTCTTAGGAAGAATTTTTGTCTTAAAGTATATATCTTCTAGTTATAATAGTATTTTTTATTATATTATGTTAGTCACCATACAGTACATACCTGGTTTTTGATGTAAAGTTCCATGCTAACATCTGTCAAAATATATGCAACTAATGAGTCTTAAAGTATATTTTGACAAATGTTAGCATGGACAATTTAGGTCACTTCTGGTTGCTGCTGGCATGGTATATATGTCTCTATCCTTTTACTTCCAACCTATTTATGTCTTTGAAACTAAAGTATGTCTCTTGTATACAGTATATACTTTAACATGTTTCTATCCATTTTGCTATTCCATACCTTTTAAATAGATAATTTAATCCAGTTTTTTTTAATGAAATTAGTGATAACATATGATTTACATCTGGTACTCTATTTATTTTCTATCCATAAAGTAATTTTTGTTACTCTACCTCCATTATTGTCATTTGGTGTTAAATAGATGTTCTCTATTGTACCATTTTTATCCCTTTTTTTTTCACTCTGTATTTTTAGATTAATTTCTTACCAGTGCCTTGAGGATTGAAACTAATATCTTAATTCGTAATAATCTAATTCAGATTAGTATCAACTTAATTTCAGTAGTATATAATAACTTTACTCATATATAGATCCCTTCTCCCTCTTTATGCTGTTATTTTCAAATTAATACCACTTTATTCATTACGTGCTCATTAAAATAAATCAGTAATTATTTGTGTAGTTACCTTTTAAATTATTTGATTTAAAACAGAAAACTGTGTGTTAATACCATCTATCATATTTACCTATGTGGTTATTTTTACTGGGGTTCTTTGTTTTTTTAATGTGTCTTGTGTTCGTTTACTTAAGCCTGAATGACTTCCTTTAATATTTCTCATTCAGGGATGCCTGGGTGGTTCAGTCAGTTTAGCATGTGCCTTCAGCTCAGGTCATGATCCCAGGGTCCTGGGATCAAGTCCCACAGCAGACTCCCTGCTCAGCAAGGAGCCTGCTTCTCCCTCTGCCTGCTGCTACTCCTGCTTGTGCACTCTCTCTCTCTCTGATAGATAGATCAATCAATCAATCAATAATAAATAAATAAATAAAATCTTTAAAAATATATTTCTCCTGCAGAACTATTATTGTACTTTCAAGTCCAGAATTTCCCTTTTATAATTTTGATTTATTTATTGATATTCTCTATTTGGTAAGACATAATTCCCACACTTTCCCTTAGTCATTTGAACATATTTAAAACAGCTAATTTAAAGTCTAGTAAGAGGGGCACCTGGATGGCTCAGTTGGTTAAACATCTGACTCTTGATTTCAGCTCAGGTCATGATCTCAGGGTCATCAGATCCTGTCCCATGTCACACTCCATGCTCAGTGCAGAATCTGCTTGTCCCTCTCTTTCTGTTCCTCTTCCAGTCCCACTGTCCTCTCTCTCCCTCTCTCCCTCTCAAATAAATAGATAAAAATAACATTTTTAAAGTCTAGCAAGAGTAATAGCTGGACTTCCTCAGAGACAATTTCCATTCATCCCCCCCGCCCCCCGCTGGCTCTGGGTCATACTTCCCTTTTATTTGCATGTCTCATGATTCTTTGTTATTGAATACATTTTAATCCACCAATTCCAGAAATAAAATTCTCTCCTCTCCCCAGGGTTTGTTATTGATGCTGTTCACTCCAGCTGTGATTTGCTTGTTTAGTGAATTTTCAGAACTAATTCTGTAAAGTCTGTACTTTTTTTTTTTTTTTTTGCACATGTCCTTTGAAGTCTGTACTTAGCTTAGTGCTTAGCTAAAGATTGAACAGAGATCTCTTGGGTTCGTAAAATTAATAAATCTCCCCGTTTTTGCCTAGGTGTTCTGTGTGTGCTTTCAACACTCAACTGAGCAATTTACACCTCCACTTTAGCTTTCATTTCCTGCTGGTGTGGAGTCTCAAGCTCAGAGACATGAGTTTAGGACATTCTTAGATCTTTCCTGAGCTTGAACAGAGCCCCACCCATGTGTGTGTTCTAACAGAATCTCAGAATATGTCAGAGATTTTCAAAGGACCTATGAACAGCTCATTCTTCAACTTTTTAAAAAGCTTTTTGGTTAGTCACCATTAAAAAAATGAAATCTTGCCATTTGCAATGATGTGGATGGAACTAGAGGATATTATGTTAAGTGAAATAAGTCAATCGGAGAAAGACAATTATCATATGATTGCACTGATATGCAGAATTTAAGAAACAAGGCAGAGGATCATAGGGGAAGAGAGGAAAAAATGAAACAAGATGAAATCAGAGAGGGAGGCAAACCATAAAAGACTCTTAATTGTGGAAAACAAACTGAGGGCTGCTGGAGGGGAGAGGGTGGGAGGATGGGGTGGCTGGGTGATAGACACTGAAAACAGTATATGTTGTGGTGAGCACTGGGTTTTATAAGACTGATGAATCACAGACCTGTACCCCTGAAACAAATAATACATTATATGTAAATAAATAAATAAATAAATAAATAAATAAATAAA
>NW_024426542.1:5173-11919 GCF_017311325.1 Ursus maritimus
TGAGGGCTGGGACGCCGGGTGTGGGGCGCACATCCCGGGACGCTGCAGGGTTGAGCAGCACCAACAGAAACAGAGTTAAAGTGGCCAGAACATTAGTAGAGAACGGGCCGCAATCCTTCTGTTCCGTGACAGAGGCTGAAATTTGGCCGCTGCTGCTCTGACTCTCAGAAGAGGCACAGCAAACCGCCAGGGAAAGCCGCCAGAGAACAAAAGCCTGGAAATACCGGCTCAGAGAGTGCCCATCCCCATCCTCCCTCGCAGGGGACACGGAGACTCTACCCAAACAGGGTTGCCTGAGTATTGGCGCGGCAGGCCCCTCCCCCAGAACACAGAAGGCAGGCTGAAAAATCAAGAAGCCCACAACCCGGGCGCCTGGGTGGCGCAGTCATTGAGCGCCTGCCTTCGGCTTAGGGCGTGATCCCGGCGTTCCGGAAAGGAGTCCCTCATCGGGCTCCTCCGCTGGGAGCCTGCTTCTTCCTCTCCCACTCCCCTGCTTCTGTTCCCTCTCTCGCTGGTTGGCTGCCACATAAATAAATAAATAAAATCTTTAAAGAAGAAGCCCACATCCCTAAGATCCCTATAAAACAAGGGGCACGGCCTGGGACCCAGTCAATAATTTGGGCTCTGGAAACCCCGCAACCTCTCTTCATCAGAATGACAAGAAGGAGAAGCCCCCCCCAGCAAAGAAAAGACAGTGATTCTGTGGCCTCTGCCACAGAAATAATGGATATGGATGTAACCAAATTATCAGAAATGGAATTCAGAGTAACGATGGTCAAAATGATGAGTAGAATTGAAAAAACTATTAACGAAAAGGTTACTGAGAATATAGAATCCCTAAGGACAGAAATGAGAGCGAATCTGACAGAAATTAAAAATTCTATGAGCCAAATGCAGGCAAAACTAGAGGCTCTGACGGCCAGGGTCGCAGAAGCAGAGGAACGGGTTAGTGAATTGGAGGATGGGTTAATAGAGGAAAAAATGAAAATAGAAGATGGTCTTAAAAAAATCCACGCCCACGAATGTAGGTTACGGGAGATTACTGACTCAATGAAACGATCCAATGTTAGAATCATCGGCATCCCCGAGGGGGTGGAGAAAAACAGAGGTCTAGAAGAGATATTTGAACAAATTGTAGCTGAAAACTTCCCTAATCTAGCAAGGGAAACAAACATTCGTGTCCAAGAGGCAGAGAGGACCCCTCCCAAGCTCAACCACGACAAACCTACGCCACGTCACGTCATAGTGCAATTCGCAAATATTAGATGCAAGGATACAGTATTGAAAGCGGCCAGGGCAAAGAAATTTCTCACGTACCAAGGCAAAAGCATCAGAATTACGTCAGACCTGTCTACACAGACCTGGAATGAGAGAAAGGGTTGGGGGAGCATATTTAAAGCTCTTTCAGAGAAAAACATGCAGCCAAGGATCCTTTATCCAGCAAGGCTGTCATTCAGAATTGATGGAGAAATAAAGACATTTCAGAATCGCCAGTCACTAACCAATTTTGTAACCACGAAACCAGCCCTACAGGAGATATTACGGGGGGTTCTATAAAAGTAAAAAGGCCCCAAGAGTGATACAGAACAGAAAGTCACAGCCAATACAAACAAAGACTTTACTGGCAACATGGCAACATTAAAATCATATCTCTCAGTAATCAGTCTTAATGTAAATGGTTTGAACCATCCCATAAAACGCCACAGGGTTGCAGATTGGATAAAAAGAAATGACCCATCCATTTGCTGTCTACAAGAGACTCATTTCGAACCCAAAGATGCATTCAGACTGAGAGTAAGGGGATGGAGTACCATCTTTCACGCAAATGGACCTCAAAAGAAAGCTGGGGTAGCAATTCTCATATCAGATAAATTGGATTTTAAACTACAGACTATAGTTAGAGATGCAGAAGGGCACTATATTATTCTTAAGGGAAGTATTCAACAAGTGGATATGACAATTATAAATATATATGCCCCCAACAGGGGAGCAGCAAGATACACAAGCCAACTCTTAACCAGAATAAAGAGACATATAAATAAAAATACATTAATAGTAGGGGACCTCAACACTCCACTCTCAGAAATAGACAGAACACCCTGGCAAAAACTAAGCAAAGAATCAAAGGCTTTGAATGCCATACTCGACGAGTTGGACCTCATAGATATATATAGAACACTACACCCCAGAACCAAAGAATACTCATTCTATTCTAATGCCCATGGAACATTCTCAAGAATAGACCATGTTCTGGGACACAAAACAGGTCTCAACCGATACCAAAAGATTGAAATTATCCCCTGCATATTCTCAGACCACAACGCTCTGAAATTGGAACTCAACCACAAGGAAAAATTTGGAAGAAACTCAAACACTTGGAGACTAAGAACCATCCTGCTCAGGAATGACTCGATAAACCAGGAAATCAAAAATCAAATTAAACAATTTATGGAGACCAATGAGAATGAAAATACAACAGTCCAAAACCTATGGGATACTGCAAAGGCAGTCCTAAGGGGGAAATACATAGCCATCCAAGCCTCACTCAAAAGAATAGAAAAATCTAAAATGCAGTTTTTATATTCTCACCTCAAGAAGCTGGAACAGCAACAGAGGGACAGGCCTAATCCACGCACGAGGAAGCAGTTGACCAAAATTAGAGCTGAAATCAATCAAGCAGAAACCAGAAGTACAGTAGAGCAGATCAACAGGACTAGAAGCTGGTTCTTTGAGAGAATCAATAAAATTGACAGACCACTGGCAAGACTTATCCAAAAGAAAAGAGAAAGGACCCAGATTATTAAAATTATGAATGAAAAAGGAGAGGTCACGACGAACACCATTGAAATTGGAAGGATTATTAGAAATTTTTATCAACAGCTATATGCCAATAAACTAAGCAATCTGGAAGAGATGGAATCCTTCCTGGAAACCTATAAACTACCAAGATTGAAACCGGAAGAAATTGATTCCTTAAACAGGCCAATTAATTATGAAGAAATTGAGTCAGTGATAAACAACCTTCCAAATAACAAAACTCCAGGCCCGGACAGTTTTCCTGGGGAATTCTACCAAACATTCAAAGAAGAAATAATACCTATTCTCCTAAAGCTATTTCAAAAAATAGAAACAGAAGGAAAGCTACCAAACTCATTCTATGAGGCCAATATTACCTTGATCCCCAAACCAGGCAAAGACCGCCTCAAAAAGGAGAATTACAGACCGATTTCCCTAATGAATATGGACGCCAAAATCCTCAACAAGATACTTGCTAATAGAATCCAACAGTACATTAAAAGGATTATCCATCACTATCAAGTGGGATTCATACCTGGGATGCAAGCGTGGTTCAATATTCGCAAATCAATCAGCGTGATACATCATATCAACAAGAAAAGACTCAGGAACCATATGATCCTCTCAATCAATGCCAAAAAAGCATTTGACAAAATACAGCATCCTTTCCTGATTAAAACCCTTCAGAGTGTAGGAATAGAAGGTACATTTCTCAATCTCATAAAAGCCATCTATGAAAAGCCTACTGCAAATATTATTCTCAATGGGGAAAAGCTGGAAGTCTTTCCCTTAAGATCAGGAACTCGACAAGGATGCCCACTCTCGCCACTATTATTCAACATAGTACTAGAAGTCCTTGCAACAGCAATCAAAAGACAAAAAGGGATCAAAGGTATTCAAATTGGCAAAGAAGAAGTCAAAATGTCTCTCTTCGCTGATGACATGATACTCTATATGGAAAACCCAAAAGAAGCCACTCCCAAACTATTAGAAGTTATAGAGCAATTCAGTAACGTGGCGGGATACAAATTCAATGCTCAGAAATCAGTTGCATTTCTATACATGAATAAAACCGAAGAAAGAGAAATTAGGGAATCCGTCCCATTTACAATAGCACCAAAAATCATACGTTACCTTGGAATTAATTTAACCAGAGACGTAAAGGACCGATATTCTAGAAACTATAAATCACTCTTGAAAGACATTGAGGAAGACATAAAAAGATGGAAAGATATTCCATACTCAGGGATCGGAAGAATTAACATAGTTAAAATGTCCATGCTACCCAGAGCAATCTACACTTTCAATGCTATCCCGATCATAATACCGAGGACATTTTTCAAAGAACTGTAACAAATAGTCCTTAAATTTCTACGGAACCAGAAAAGGCCCCGAATCTCCAAGGAACTGTTGAAAAGGAAAAACAAAGCTGGAGGCATCACAATGCCGGATTTCGAGCTGTACTACAAAGCTGTGATCACAAAGACAGTATGGTACTGGCACAAAAACAGACACATAGACCAATGGAACAGAATAGAGAGCCCAGAAATGGACCCTCGGCTCTTTGGGCAACTAATATTTGATAAAGCAGGAAAAAACATTCAGTGGGAAAAAGACAGTCTCTTCAATAAATGGTGCTGGGAAAATTGGACGGCTACATACAAAAGAATGAAACTTGACCACTATCTCACACCATACACAAAAATAAACTCCAAATGGATGAAAGACCTCGATGTGAGACAGGAATCCATCAAAATTCTAGAGGAGAACATAGGCAGCAACCTCTACGACATCGGCCAAAGCAACCTTTTTCATGATACATATCCAAAGGCAAAAGGAACAAAAGATAAAATGAATTTATGGGACTTCATCAAGATAATAAGCTTCTGCACAGTCAAGGAAACAATCAAAAAAACTAAGAGGCAGCCCACGGAATGGGAGAATATATTTGCAAAGGACACTACAGATAAAGGACTGGTATCCAAGATCTATAAAGAACTTCTCAAACTCAATACACGAGAAACAAATAAACAAATCAAAAAATGGGCAGAAGATATGAACAGACACTTTTCCAATGAAGACATACAAATGGCTAACAGACACATGAAAAAATGTTCAAAATCATTAGCCATCAGGGAAATTCAAATCAAAACCACACTGAGATACCACCTTACGCCAGTTAGAATGGCAAAAATTGACAAGGCAGGAAACAACAAATGTTGGAGAGGATGTGGAGAAAGGGGATCCCTCCTACATTGTTGGTGGGAATGCAAGTTGGTACAGCCACTCTGGAAAACAGTGTGGAGGTCCCTTAAAAAGTTAAAAATTGAGCTACCCTATGACCCAGCAATTACACTACTGGGTATTTACCCCAAAGATACAGATGTAGTGAAAAGAAAGGCCATATGCATCCCAATGTTCATAGCAGCAATGTCCAAAATAGTCAAACTGTGAAATGAGCCGAGATGTCCTTTAACAGACAAATGGATAAAGAAGATGTAGTCCATATAACAATGGAATATTACTCAGCCATCAGAAAGAATGATAACCCAACATTTTCAGCAACATGGACAGGACTGGGGGAGATTATGCTAAGTGAAATAAGTCAAGCAGAGAAAGACAATTATCATATGGTTTCACTCATTTATGGAACATAAGAAATAGCAGGGAGATTGGTAGGAGACGGAAGAGAAGAGTGTGTATTCTGCTGCTGTTATGTGGAATGTTCTGTATAGTCCATTACTTTGTCCAATATATCCAAACCTAATATTTCCTCATTGATATTCTATCTGGATTATCTACCAATCATCAAAAGTGGGGTATTGATTCCCTGTTATTGTGTTGTTTTCTTTTTCTTCCTTCAAATTGTTATTTGCTTAATATCTTTAAGTTCTGTGATGTTCAGTGCATACATACTTAGAATTGTTTAGTTCTTGATGATTTGATATCTTTATCATTATATCATAATATTTTTGTCTCATTTTTTAATTTAAATTTCATGTTGTCTAATATAAGTATAGCCACTCCTGTTCTCATTTTGTTTTCATTTGCTTGAAATATTATTTACATCCCTTCAAGTTGGGCCCCTAAAGTTGAAGTGAGTCTCTTGTAAGCAACATGTAGTTGAGACTTTTTAAAAAATTCCACTCACCCATGCTAAGTCTTTTGATTGGATAATTTAAACTATTTGACTTAATGTAATTATTGATAGGTGAGTACTCATTCCCCCATATTAATTGTTTTCTATTTCATAGTTCCTTTCTTTTTTCCTCTTTTGCTGTCTTTGTGTGTGTGTGTGTGTGTGTGTGTGTGTGTGTGATTTGATTATTTCTATAGTGATATGCTTTGATTCCTTTTCTTTATCTTTTGTGTATCTACCACAGGTTTTTGCTTTGTTATTACCATGAAAGTTACATAAACTGTCTTATAAAAATCTATTTTAAGCAGATAATTTCAACTATATATAAAGACTGCACCCTTTTATTCTCTGTCCATATTTTATGTTTTTGATGTCAAAATTCACATCCTTTTATATTGTTTAGCTATCAACAAATGTTGAAGCTATACTTAGTTTTAAAATTTTTGTTTTTTAACTTTTATACTAGAGTTAAGTGGTTTACATACTACCATTATACTATTAGAAAATCTTGAGTTTGACTATATACCCATCAATGAGTTTCATACTTTAATGTTTTCTTGTTACTAATTAGTGTCCTTTTGCTTTAACTTGAAGAACTCTTTTTAGTTTTTCTGGTAAAACAGGTCAAATAGTGATGAATTCCCTTGGCTTTAGTTTGTCTGGGAATGTATTTATCTTTTCTTCATTTTTGAAGGAGAACTTTCCTGGGTAAAGTATCGTAGGTTGGCAGGATTTTTTGTTTTGTTTTGTTGTTTGTTTGTTTGTTTTCACTCTTTTGGCACTTTGAATATATCAGCTTACTCTCTTCTTG
>NW_024426543.1:0-1129 GCF_017311325.1 Ursus maritimus
CAGGGCCCTCCTAGCCCCTGATGACCTTCGAAGGCCCCCGCGCCAAAACGGTTGGGCCCACGCTCCCACTCCTCAGCACCCTCAGCTCGGCCTACCCCTCTGCTCGCCGCACATCCAGCAGGTCGGGCTTGCCGGCCTCCCGGGGGCTAACACTAACTCTAGGTGGGCTCCTGAGGGGCCCCACCCAAGGGGCCTGGCGCCTCAACGCCGGAGATTGGGGACCCGAGACCCAGCGCCGGACTCACCCTGCAGCCCCCCGCCACCTGGGCCGCTAGGGGGCCCGCCTGTCATTCAGGGCGGGAGAACGGGCAGGGCCCTCTGAGCTCCCGGCTACCTCGCTCCAAAATGTTCTGGGCCCAGGCTCCAGCTCGCCAGCGCCCTCACTCTGCCCGCCCCTCCACTCGCTGCACAGCGGGCATTTCGGGCCTGCCGGCATCCTTCTTGCTAACCCTAACCCTAGGTCAGTCCCCGAGAGGCCCCTGACAAGGGGCCTGGGGCTGCAACGCTGGGGATTGGGGACCCCCGAGCCCCAGGGCCAGACTAACACTGCTGCCGTCCACCACCTGGGCCACTAGGGGCGCTGTCTCTCATTCAGGGCTGGAGAAGGGGCAGGGCCCTCCAAGCCCCCGCGGACCTTCGATGGCCCCCTGCCCCGAAGCGCTTGGGCCCACGTTCCCACTCCTCAGCGCCCTCCGCTCGGCCTGCCCCTCCGCTCGCTGAACATCCAGCAGATCGGGCTTGCCGGACTCCTGGGGGCTAACCCGAGCTCTAGGTGGCCTCCTGAGGGGCCCCATCCATGGGGCCTGGCGCCCTAACGCCGGGGATTGGGAACCTCCGAACCCCAGGACTGGACTCACCCTGCAGCCCACCGCCACCTGGGCCGTAGGGGCGCCACCGGCCATTCAGGGCTGGAGAACGGGTAGGGCCCTCCGAGCCCCCTGGGAGCCCGAAGGCCCCTTGCGCCGAAACACTTGGGCCCTCGCTCCATCTCTCCAGCGCCCTCCCCTCCGCCCCCCCCCCCGCTCGCCACACCGCCGGTGGATCCTGCCTGCCGGCGTCCTGAGGGCTAATCCTAAACCTAGGTGGGCCCCCGAAGAGCCCATCCCAAGGGGCCTGGCACCGCAACTCC
>NW_024426543.1:1154-9079 GCF_017311325.1 Ursus maritimus
AGGCATTGGGGACCCCAGCCCCAGGGCAAGACTACTGCTGCCCCTCCACCACCTGGGCACTGGGCGCTGCCGCTCATTCAGGGCTGGAGGAGGGGCAGGGCCCTCTGAGCCCCGCCGACCTTGATGGCCCCCGCCAAAGCGCTTGGGCCCACTTCACCCAGTCAGCGCTCACCTCAAGCGGCCCTCCGTCCAAAGACAGCAGGCGGATCGGACCTGCCGGCCACCTGGGGAACCTTAACCCTAGGGCGGTCCCCGAGGACCCCTCCAAGGGGCCTTGCGCAGCCACGCCGGGATCCTGGACGCCTTAGCCCCAGGGCCGCATCACCCTGCAGCCCCTGGCACCGGGCTGCTAGGGGCACCGCCGGTCATTCAGGGGGAGAAGGGGCAGGGCCCTCCTATCCCCGACCTCCTTCGAAGGCCCCCCGCCAAACCTGTGGGCCCACGGTCCCGCTCTCCAGCTCCCTCCCTCGGCCCGCCCCACCGCGAGCCACACAGCCAGGATTGGGCCTGAAGGCCTCCTGGGGCTAACCAAACCCTAGGTGGGTCCCCGAGGGCCCATCCCAAGGGGCTTGGCGCCCAACGCCGGCGATTGGGAACTCCAAACCCCAGCGCTGGACTCACCCTGCAGCCCCCCGCCACCCGGGCCGCTAGGGCGCCCCCAGTCATTCAGGCGGGAGAAGGGGCAGGGCCCTCCGAGCCCCGCCGACTTCGACGGCCCCCGCCCCAAAGGGCTTGGGCCCACGTTCCCACTAGTCAGCGCCTCACCTCAACCCGCCCTCCGCTCAAACACAGCAGGCGGATTGGACCTGCCGGACTCCTGGGGCTAACCCGAACCCTAGGTGGGTCCCCGAGGGCCCCTCCCAAGGGGCTTGGCGACCCAACGCCGGGATTGGGAACCACCGAACCCCAGCGGTGGAATCACCCTGCAGCCCCCCACCACTCCGGCCGCTAGGGACGCCGCCGGTCATTCAGGCGGGAGAAGGAGCAGGGCCCTCCCAGCCCCTGATGACCTCTCGGCGCCCGCGCCAAAACGGTTGGGCCCACGCTCCCACTCCTCAGCACCCTCAGCTCGCCTCCTCTGTCTCACATCCAGCAGGTCGGGCTTGCCGGCCTCCCGGGCTAACACTAACTCTAGGTGGGCTCCTGAGGCCCCCCACCAAGGGCCTGGCGCTCAACGCCGGAGATTGGGGACCCGAGACCCAGCGCCGGACTCACCCTGCAGCCCCGCCACCTGGGCCGCTAGGGGCCCGCCGGTCTCAGGGCGTGAGAACGGGCAGGGCCCTCGTGCCGCAGGCAACCCGGCCCCCCGCCCAAATGTTGGCAAGGCTCCAGCCGCAGCCACTCGCGCCTACTTGCTGCACGCGGAGCGGATTTCGCCTGCGCATCCTTCTGCATCCTAACCTAGGTCAGTCCCCAGAGGCCTGACAAGGCCTGGGGCTGCAACGCGGGATTGGGACCCCCGAGCCCCAGGGCCAGACTACCACTGCTGCCGCCACCACCTGGGCCACTAGGGGCGCTGTCTCTCATTCAGGGCTGGAGAAGGGGCAGGGCCCTCCGAGCCCCCGCGACCTCGATGGCCCCGCCCAAAGCGCTGGGCCCACGTTCCCACTCCTCAGCGCCTCAGCTCGGCCTGCCCCTCCGCGCTGCACATCCAGCAGATCGGGCTTGCCGGACTCCTGGGCTAACCCGACCTCCAGGTGGGCTCCTGAGGGGCCCCATCCAAGGGGCTGCGCCCTAACGCCGGGATTGGGAAGCTCCAAACCCCAGCACTGGACTCACCCTGCAGCCCACCCACCTCGCGTAGGGGCGCCACCGGCCTCAGGGCGGAGAACGGGTAGGCCCTCCGACTCCCGGCGAGCCAAGGCCCCTGCGCCAAAACACTTGGGCCCCGCCCACTCTCTCCAGCGCCCTCCCTCTCGCCCACCCCGCGCCACACCGCCGGTGGATCCTGCCTGCCGGCGTCCCAGGGCTAATCCTAAACCTAGGTGGGCCCCGAAGAGCCCATCCCAAGGGGCCTGGCACCGCAACTCCAGGCATTGGGGACCCCAGCCCCAGGGCAAGACTAACACTGCTGCCCCTCCACCACCTGGGCACTCTGGGCGCCGCCGTCATTCAGGGCTGAGGAGGGGCAGGGCCCTCTGAGCCCCGCCGACCTTGATGGCCCCCCGCCCCAAAGCGCTTGGGCCCACGTTCCCACCAGTCAGCGCTCACCTCAAGCGGCCCTCCGCCGCAAGACGCAGGCGGATCGGACCTGCCGGCCACCTGGGGTAACCTTAACCCTAGGGCGGTCCGACCCTCCAAGGGGCCTTGCGCAGCCACGCGGGATCCTGGACGCCTAGCCCCAGGGCCGCACTCACCCTGCAGCCCCTGGCACCCGGGCGCTAGACCGGCATTCAGGCGGGGAAGGCAGGGCCTATCCCCCGACCTCCTTCGAAGGCCCCGCCCAAAACCTGTGGGCCCACGGTCCCGCTCTCCAGCTCCCTCCCTCGGCCCGCCCACCGCGAGCCACACAGCAGGATTGGGCCTGAAGGCCTCCTGGGGCTAACCCAAACCCTAGGTGGGTCCCCGAGGGGCCCATCCGGGCTTGGCGCCCCAACGCCGGCGGATTGGGAACCCCAGCGCTGGACTCACCCTGCAGCCCCTCGCCACCGGGCCGCTAGGGGCGCCCCAGTCATTCAGGCGGGAGAAGGGGCAGGGCCCTCCGAGCCCCGCCGACTTCGACGGCCCCCCGCCCCAAAGGGCTTGCCCACGCCTCACTCAGTCGCGCTCACCCAACCCGCCCCTCCGCTCGAAACACAGCAGGCGGATTGACCGCCGGACTCCTGGGGCTAACCCGAACCCTAGGGGGTCCCCGAGGGGCCCCTCCCAAGGGGCTTGGCGACCCAACGCCGGGATTGGGAACCACCGAACCCCAGCGGTGGAATCACCCTGCAGCCCCCACCACTCCGGCCTAGGGACGCCGCCGGTCATTCAGGCGGGAGAAGGAGCAGGGCCCTCCTAGCCCCTGATGACCTTCGAAGGCCCCGCGCCAAAACGGTTGGGCCCACGCTCCCACTCCTCAGCACCTCAGCTCGGCCTACCCTCTGCTCGCCGCACATCCAGCAGGTCGGGCTTGCCGGCCTCCCGGGGCTAACACTAACTCTAGGTGGGCTCCAGGGGCCCCACCCAGGGGCCTGGCGCCCCAACGCCGGAGATTGGGGACCCGAGACCCGGCCGGACTCACCCTGCAGCCCCGCCACCTGGGCCGCTAGGGGCCCGCCGGTCATTCAGGGCGTGAGAACGGCAGGGGCCCCTGTGCCGCAGGCAACCTTCGAGGCCCCCGCTCCAAAATGTTTGGGCCAGGCTCCAGCTCGCCAGCGCCCTCACCCGCGCCCTCCACTCGCTGCACAGCGGCATTTCGGGCTGCCGGCATCCTTCTTGCTAACCCTAACCCTAGGTCATCCCCCAGAGGCCCCTGACAAGGGGCCGGGCTGCAACGCTGGGGATTGGGGACCCCGAGCCCCAGGGCCAGACTACCACTGCTGCCGTCCACCACCTGGGCCACTAGGGGGCTGTCTCTCATTCAGGGCTGGAGAAGGGGCAGGGCCCTCCGAGCCCCCGCGACCTTCGATGGCCCCCGCCCCAAAGCGCTTGGGCCCACGTTCCCACTCCTCAGCGCCTCAGCTCGGCCTGCCCCTCCGCCGCTGCACATCCAGCAGATCGGGCTTGCCGGACTCCTGGGGCTAACCCGACCTCTAGGTGGGGCTCCTGAGGGGCCCCATCCAAGGGCCTGGCGCCTAACCGGAGTTGGGAAGCTCCAAACCCCAGCACTGGACTCACCCTGCAGCCCACCGCCACCTGGGCCGTAGGGGCGCCACCGGTCATTCAGGGCGGAGAACGGGTAGGGCCCTCCGAGTCCCCCGGGAGCCAAGGCCCCGTGGGCCAAAACACTTGGGCCCTCGCCCATCTCTCCAGCGCCTCCCTCCGCCCCCCACCCCCGCTCGCCACACCGCCGGTGGATCCTGCCTGCCGGCGTCCTGAGGGCTAACCTTAACCTAGGTGGGCCCCCGAAGAGCCATCCCAAGGGGCCTGGCACCGCAACTCCAGGCATTGGGGACCCCAGCCCCAGGGCAAGACTCACTGCTGCCCCTCCACCACCTGGGCACTGGGCGCTGCGCT
Organism: Ursus maritimus; assembly: GCF_017311325.1. Taxonomy (NCBI): domain Eukaryota; kingdom Metazoa; phylum Chordata; class Mammalia; order Carnivora; family Ursidae; genus Ursus; species Ursus maritimus. The sequence goes on from NW_024426543.1 coordinate 5,313, forward strand.
CATTCAGGGCTGGAGGAGGGGCAGGGCCCTCTGAGCCCCCGCCGACCTTGATGGCCCCCGCCCCAAAGCGGCTGGGCGTCCCCCCCTTCCCCCCCACCCCCAGCCTACCCCATCCTCTCCCCAGGGGCCTGGCACTGCAACGCTGGGGATTGGGACCCCCGAGCCCCAAGGCTGGACTCACCCTCCGCCCCACCGCCACCCAGGCCATTATGGCGCCGCCGGTCATTCAGAGCAGGAGAACGTGCAGGGCACTCTGAGCCCCTGACGACTTTCGAAGTGCCACGCGCCAAAACGCTTGGGCCCACGCTCCCACTCCTCAGCGCCGTCAGCTCGGCCTGCCCCTCCGCTCGCCGCACATCCAGCAGATCGGGCTTGCCGGCCTCCGGGCTAACACTAACTCTAGGTGGGCCCTGAGGGCCCCCACCAAGGGGCCTGGCGCTAACGCCGGAGATTGGGGACCCGAGACCCAGCGCCGGACTCACCCTGCAGCCCCGCCACCTGGGCCGCTAGGGGCCCGCCGGTCATTCGGGGAGAACGGGCAGGGCCCTCTGCGCCAGGCAACCTTCGAAGGCCCCCGCCTCCAAAATGTGGGCCAGCTCCAGCTCCAGCGCCTCACTCCGCCCGCCTCCACTCGCTGCACAGCGGGCATTTCGGCTCCCGCCGATCCTCTTGCTACCCTAACCCTAGGTCAGTCCCGAGAGGCCTGACAAGGGGCCTGGGGCGCAACGGATTGGGGACCCCGAGCCCCAGGGCCAGACTACACTGCTGCCGTCCACCACCTGGGCCACTAGGGGCGCTGCTCTCATTCAGGGCTGGAGAAGGGGCAGGGCCTCCCGAGCCCCCCCGGACCTCGATGGCCCGCCCAAAGCGCTTGGGCCCACGTTCCCACTCCTCAGCGCTCTGGCTGCCTGCTCGCGCACATCCAGCAATCGGGCTTGCGGACTCCTGGGCTAACCCACTCTAGGTGGGGCTCCTGAGGGCCCCATCCAAGGCCTTGCGCCAACGCCGGGATTGGGAAGTCAACCCCAGCCTGGACTCACCGCAGCCCCCGCCACCTGGGCCGTAGGGCGCCACCCGTCATTCAGGGCGGAGAACGGGTAGGGCCCTCCGAGGCCCGGCAGCCAAGGCCCCTGCGCCAAAACACTTGGGCCCGCTCCACTCTCCAGCGCCTCCCCTCGGCCCCCCCCCCTGCTCGCCACACCGCCGGTGGATCCTGCCCGGTCCTGGGGCTAATCCTAACCCTAGGTGGGCCCCGAGGGCTCCCAAGGGCCTGGCACCGCAACTCCGGCATTGGGGACCCCAGCCCCAGGGCAAGACTAACACTGCTGCCCTCCACCACCTGGGCCACTAGGCGCTGCCGCTCATTCAGGGCTGGAGAGGGCAGGGCCCGAGCCCGCCGACCTTCGATGGCCCCCGCCCAAAGCGCGGGCCACGTTCCCCTAGTCAGCGCCTCACCCAACGGCCCCTCCGCTCGAAGACGCAGGCGGATGGACCTGCCGGCCACCGGGGTAACCTTAACCCTAGGGCGGTCCCGAGGGGCCCCTAAGGCCTTGCGGGCCAGCGGATCCTGGACGTAGCCCCAGGGCCGGACTCACCCTGCAGCCCCCTGGCACCCGGGCTGCCGTAGCGCCGCCGGCATTCAGGCGGGAGAAGGGGCAGGGCCCTCCACCCCGACCTCCTTAGGCCCCGCGCCAAAACCTGTGGGCCCACGGTCCCGCTCTCAGCCTCCTCTCCCGCCCACCGCGAGCCACACAGCCAGGGATTGGGCCTGAAGGCCTCCTGGGGGCTAACCAAACCCTAGGTGGGTCCCGAGGGCCCATCCCAAGGGGCCGCCCCAACGCCGGGATGGAACCCCAAACCCCAGCGCTGGACTCACCCTGCAGCCCCCCGCACCCGGGCCGCTAGGGGCCCGGTCATTCAGGGGGAGAAGGGCAGCCCCGAGCCCCCGACCTTCGAGCCCCCGCCCACGCTTGGGCCCACGTCCCACTAGTCAGGCCCTCCTCCCCGCCCCTCCGCTCGACACAGCAGCGGATTGGACCCTGCCGGCTCCTGGGGCTAACCCAACCCCCTCGAGGGGCCCTCCCAAGGGGCTTGCACCCAACGCGGATTGGGACCCGACCCCAGCAGCTGGACTCACCCTGCGCCCCCACCACCGGCCGCTAGGGCGCCGCCGGTCATTCAGAGGGAGAAGGGCAGGGCCTAGCCCTGATGACCGAAGGCCCCCGCGCAAACGTGGGCCACGCTCCCACTCCTCAGCCCCTCAGCTCGGCCGCCCCCTGCTCGCCCGACATCCAGCAGGTCGGGCTTGCCGGCTCTCGGGGCTGCAATCAACTCAGGTGGCTCTGAGGCCCCACCAGGGCCTCCGGCGCTGCCCACGGATGGGACGGCGACCCAGCGCCGGACTCACCCTGGCCCCCGCCACCTGGGCCGCTAGGGCCCGCCGGTCATTCAGGGCGGAGAACGGCCTCGGCCGCAGGCACCTCGAAGGCCCCCGCTCCAAAATGTTTGGGCCAGGCTCGCTCGCCAGCGCCCTCACTCCGCCGCCTCACACTGCAGCAGCGGGATTTCGGGCCTGCCGGCATCCTCTTGCTAACCCTAACCCACTGGTGTCCAGAGGGCCCTGACAAGGGGCCTGGGGCTGCAAGCGGATTGGGGACCCCGAGCCCCAGGGCCAGACTACACTGCTGCCCTCCACCACCTGCCACTAGGGGCGCTGCCTCATTCGGCTGGAGAAGGGCAGGGCCCTCCGAGCCCCGGACCTTCGATGGCCCCCGCCCCAAAGCGCTTGGGCCCAGCTCCCACCCTCAGGCCTCCCTACCGGCCTGCCCTCTCCGCTGCACATCCAGCAGATCGGCTTGCCGGACTCCTGGGGCCAACCCACCTCTAGGTGGGCTCCTGAGGGGCATCCAAGGGGCCTGGCGCCCAACGCTGGGGTGGGAACCAACCCCAGCCTGGACTCACCCTGCAGCCCCCGCCACCTGGGCCGTAGGGGCGCCACCGGTCATTCAGGGCGGGAGAACGGGTAGGGCCCTCCGAGTCCCCGGCGAGCCCGGCGTCCCTGGGTGCCAAAAACACTTGGGCCCAGGCTCCCTCTCTCCAGCGCCCTCCCCTCGGCCCCACCCCCCCGCTCGCCACACCGCCGGTGGATCCTGCCTGCCGGCGTCCTGGGGGCTAACCCTAAGCCCAGGTGGGCCCCCGGGGGGCCCCTCCCAAGGGGCCTGCCACCGCAACTCCAGGCATTGGGGAACCCCGGAGCCCCAGGGCAAGAGTAACACGGCTGCCCTCCACCACCTGGGCCACTAGGGGCGCTGCCGCTCATTCAGGGCTGGAGAAGGGGCAGGGCCCTCTGAGCCCCCGCTGACCTTCGATGGCCCCCCGCCCCAAAGCGCTTGGGCCCACGTTCCCACTAGTCAGCGCCCTCACCTCAACCGGCCCCTCCGCTCGAAAGACAGCAGGCGGATCGGACCTGCCGGCCACCTGGGGGTAACCTTAACCCTAGGGCGGTCCCGGAGGGGCCCCTCCCAAAGGGTCTTGCGCGGCCATGCCAGGGATCCTGGACGTCCTAGCCCCAGGGCCGGACTCACCCTGCAGCCCCCTGGCACCCGGGCTGCTAGGGGCGCCCCCGGTCATTCAGGGCGGGAGAAGGCGTAGGGCCCTCTGAGCCCCTGGCGAGCTTCCAAGGCCCCCTGTGCCAAAACAGTTGGGCCCACGCTCCCGCTCTCCAGCGCCCTCCCCTCGGCCTTCTCCCCCTCGCCACACCGCCAGTG
>NW_024426543.1:9085-11916 GCF_017311325.1 Ursus maritimus
AGTGGATACTGCCTGTGGACCTCCTGGGGGCTAATCCTAACACTAGGTCGGCCCCTGAGGGGCCCCTCCCAAGAGGCCTGGCGCCCCAACGCCAGGGATTGGGGACCCAGGACCCAGCGCTGGACTCACCCTGCAGCCTCCCACCACCTGGGTCGCTAGGGGGCCCGCAGGTCATTCATGGCTGTAGAAGAGGCAGGGCCCATTGAGCCCCTGGTGACCTTTAAAGGCCCCTGTGCCAAAACCTGTGGGCCCAGGGTCCCACTCGCCAGCTCCCTGCCCTCGGCCTGCCCCACCACGCGCCACATAGCCAGGGGATTGGGACTGACGGCCTCCTGGGGGCTAACCCAAACCCTAGGTGGGTCCCCGAAGGGCCCATCCAAGGGGCTTGGCGCCCCAACGCTGGGGATTGGGAACCTCCGAACCCCAGCGCTGGACTCACCCTGCAGCCCCCCGCCACCCGGGCCGCTAAGGGCGCCGCCAGTCATTCAGGCTCGAGAACGGGTAGGGCCCTCCGAGCCCCTGGCGAGCTTCGAAGGCCGCCTGCGCCAAAACACTTGGGCCCACGCTCCCACTCACCAGCGCCCTCCCCTCGGCCCGCCCCCCCCCTCGCCACACCGCCCATGTGTCCTGCCTGCCGGCCTCCTCGGGGCTAATCCTAACCCTAGGTCGGCCGCCAAGGGGCTCCTCCCAAGGGGCCTGGCACCGCAATGCCAGGGATTGGGGACCCCCGCCCCAGCGCTGGACTCACCCTCCGCCCCACCGCCACCCGGGCCGTTATTGGCGCCGCCTGTCATCAGGGCGGCAGAACGGGCAGGGCCCTCTGAGCCCCCAGCGACCTTGGAAGGCCCCAGGCGCCAAAATGTTTGGGCCCAGGCTCCTGCTCGCCAGCGCCCTCACTCCGCCCGCCCCTCCACTCGCTGCACAGCAGGCATTTCGGGCCTGCCGGCATCCTTCTTGCTAACCCTGACCCTAAGTCGGTCCCCGAGAGGCCCCTGACAAGGGGCCTCGGGCTGCAATGCTGGGGATTGGGGACCCCCGAGCCCCAGGGCAAGACTAACACTGCTGCCATCCACCACCTGGGCCACTAGGGGCACTGTCTCTCATTCAGGCCTGGAGAAGGGGCAGGGCCCTCCAAGCCCCCGCGGACCTTCGATGGCCCCCCGCCCCAAAGCGCTTGGGCCCACGTTCCCACTAGTCAGCGCCCTCACCTCAACCCGCCCCTCCGCTCGAAACACAGCAGGCGGATCGGACCTGTCGGCCCCCTGAGGGCTAACTCTAACCCTAGGTCCGTCTCCGAGGGGCCCCTCCCAAGGGGCCTTGCGCCGCCACGCAGGGGATCCTGGATGTCCCAGCCCTTGTGCCTGACTCACCCTGCAGCCCCCCGCCACCCGGGCCGCTAGGGGCGCCGCCGGTCATTCAGGGGCGCCGCCGGGAGAAGGTGCAGGGCCCTCTGAGTCCCCAACGTCCTTCGAAGGCCCCCGCGCCAAAACCTGTGGGCCCACGGTCCCGCTCGCCAGCTCCCTCCTCTCGGCCCGCCCCACCCCGTGCCACACAGCCAGGGGATTGGGCCTGACGGCCTCCTGGGGGCTAACCCAAACCTTGGTGTGTCCCCGAGGGGCCCGGCCCAAGGGGCTTGGCGCCCCAACGTCGGGGATTGGGAAGCTCCGAACCCCAGCACTGGACTCACCTTGCAGCCCCCCGCTACCCAGGCCGCTAGGGGCGCCGCCGGTCATTCAGGGCGGGAGAACTTGTAGGGCCCTCTGAGGCCCCAGTGAGCTTCGAAGGCCCCCTGTGCCAAAACACTTGGGCCCACGCTCTTGCTCTCCAGCGTCCTCCCCTCGGCCTGACCCCCCCTCGCCACACCTCAGGTGGATACTGCCTGCGGACCTCCTGGGGGCTAATCCTAACCCTAGGTTGGCCCCCGAGGGGCCCCTCCCAAGAGGCCTGGCATCGCAACGCCGGGGATTGGGGACCCCCGAGCCCCAGCGCTGGACTCACCCTCCGCCCTACCGCCACCTGGGCCGCTAGGCGGCCACCGGTCATTTAGGGCGGCAGAACATGCAGGGCACTCGGAGTCCCTGGCGACTATCAAAGGCCCCCCACGCCAAAACGCTTGGGCCCACGCTCCCACTCCTCAGCGCCCTCAGCTCGGCCTGCCCCTCCGCTCGCCGCACATCCAGCAGATCGGGCTTGCCGGCCTCCTGGGGGCTAACCCTAACTCTAGGTGGGCTCCTGAGGGGCCCCTCCCAAGGGGCCTGGAGCTCCAAGGCCAGGGACTGGGGACCCGAGACCCAGTGCTGGACTCACCCTGCAGCCTCCTGCCACCTGGGCCGCTAGGGGGCCCGCAGGTCATTCAGGGCTGTAGAAGGGGCAGGGCCCTTTGAGTCCCTGGCGACCTTCAAAGGCCCCTGCGCCAAAACCTGTGGGCCCACGGTCCCACTCGCCAGCTCCCTCCCCTCGACCCGTCCCACCAGGCGACACATAGCCAGGGGATTGGGCCTGACAGCCTCCTGGGGGCTAACCCAAACCGTAGGTGGGTACCCGAGGGGCCCCTCCCAAGGGGCTTGGCGCCCCAACGCTGGGGATTGGGAACCTCCGAACCCCAGCGCTGGACTCACCCTGCAGCCCCCCGGCGGCGCGGGGGGGCCCCGCCAGTCATTCAGGGCGGGAGAACTGGTAGGGCCCTCCGAGCCCCCGGCGAGCTTCGAAGGCCCCCCTGGGCCAAAATGTTTGGGCCCAGGCTCCTGCTCCTCAGCACCCTCCCCTAGGCCCGCCCCGCCCCCCTCTCTTGCCACAGCTCTGGTGGATCCTGCCTGCCGGCCTCCTGGGGG
>NW_024426544.1:0-11852 GCF_017311325.1 Ursus maritimus
GCTCAATCCCAGGACCTTGAGATCATGACCTGAGCCAAAATTGAAAGTCAGGTGCTTAACCGACTGAGCCACCCAGGTACCCCAAACATAACTCTCTTTTTTAAATGTTTTTCTTCTTGAACATCAAAACTACTTTTATGACATGTTAATAAGATTTCATAAAGTTCTGATTTTCTACCTCATACAATGTTTCCATTTACTTACATTTGCTACAAATACTGTGCTTCCAAGTCTTCCAGCCTGTAATGCATGGATAATCTCATTTGGGATGTTAGGATTATTTAGGATACTGGGTGGGATATTAATCATTCCTGGGCCACCTGGTCCCATACCCATCCCACCGGTGGTAGCCATCACCTTTTGCATTGCTCTCCTGGCATGTTCACCATCAGGATCCTAAAACAAGCACAGAAGTGTTACATTTAACTGACCCAGTGACAACTAAGACCACGATCTCACAAAAAGTGATATTCCCAAAACTCCAGAGATTGAGAGGTTGTTTGGAAAGCATTTCTCGAAATCTATAACAAGAAATTCAAATGAACTCAACCAACAGGCTAGGAGGAATTCCAGCCAAAGGAATGAGGAAGAATGAATCAGTATAAAATTTAGCTCTCAAGAAAAAAAAGGGAAGGGGTTGATGACAGAATTAGTTGATATAACACAGAACACTTCCAGACGGAAATAAGATCTTCACAGGCTTGGTATAGTTGAATCTCACTAATTTTCAATGGGGTTTTGTAATTTCTGATAACCCCATCAGTGATTTTTTCCAAAAGTTTGAAAACGCAGTTCTAGATCACCGAGGTACTCCAGTCGTTCATGTTATTCAGGTGTTTGACTCGTGTGAGGCCTGGATAGGTCTGTGAAACTCTGGCATTGACACTAGTCTTGAACTCTTTGCCCTTTCATGTGTCTCTTCAACACACAGAAACCTTAAACCCTACCATCCTCTCCTGAGTTCTGAATCTACTAATCTTCCTCTAAAAAGTAAAAGTCAGTCAGGGAGAGGTCTATCAACAAAAACTTTCCTCTTCCTCAAGGGAGAAAAGATATCTGGTTTGAATTAGATATGAAAGCAGATTAATGATAAATTCACTTTAAAAAAGAAAAAAGGTGGGCTAAAAAAGAATAGGGTTCAGGATGGGTAAAACTGTAGGCGTAGATTCCCTTAACACACAGGAGCAAACACACCCCATGGGCTTGGTCTGAGCACCCCTGAAAAAACAAGGCAGGCTGCTCTAAGACAAATCACAGATGTTAGGAAGGCAGTCAGCAGCAGGTGCTCAGGACGCTCGGCCACTATTCCAAAGTTCTTACAGGAGTGACTACGGAAGCCTGTGACCGACCCTCTTCCTTAAAAACAACAGGTCAGTCTGCTCCGTAAAACGTAGTCAAGGACTATTTCTGTCTTTTCCTAATTCCAAACAGGGACAACTTGACAATTATAAATGGTATCCACATTGTTTCAAGAGCTTACTTCTTTGACTTTCAGTGGTCTTCCACTCAGACTATGCTTGTTTAGAACTTCGGCAGCTTTTTTCATGCTTTCTTCCATCTTGAATTCAACAACGCTATGAAGAGTCAAAAGGAGATGAGTGAAACCAGTCCTACAATTTAGAAGGCTCAATTGCCAATAAGTAACTAGACAATACTTACGCACATCCCTTTGGAGGAAGCCACAGACCAGTCAGAAGAGCAAGGAAAGGGAGGGAAAAAAAGAAAAGAAAAACACAGTAAATATCAATGACAGTTACATAAATTACAAATATGATTTATGTAACATAGTTAGTTTTTAAATTAACCCTTCTAAGGGGAAGTTCACAGGAATGTCTTGCCTAGCCTTCCTTATTAAAAGCTGGGCTCCTTATTATCTCCTCTGCCTGCACATTACCAGCATTGCACTATAGTTACTGAAATTATAATAAGCAGACCTAAATTCAGGTTCTCCAAGAAATCACACAAACTTTAGATCTGCTTCTCTCTGTACTCAAGTCAATTCCTTATCGTACTCCTCCTAAATCCATCCCTTCCGTAAATTAAAGCTCATCCTTCGATTATTCTAAGCCATTCTATTGCACAACAAAATAATTTATTTTCTCTTTAATAAACATTCAGGTTTTAATATTTGTTTTACAATTTACTGGCACAAAGGCGACTTTTCGGAATCTTTGGTTCACACAACTTTCAAATTCAGCAAACGACCAAGAGTAACATTTTCTAGACAAGAACACACGTTTTACATTAATATACCACCGCTAAAATTCCATGCATAATTCACACACAGCCAATTCCTCTGTTAACAAAGAGACAATGCTGCTATTGGTCCCCAGTTACCCAAATTGGGCATCCAAACAGAATACCAAAAAGCTCTTTGGCCAGCCATTTGGAAAAGCGGGACTCCCGTTTGCAAATCCCCTCCCACCCCACTCAAATGTTTGGCAAAATCAAACATAGCTACTATAACATGAGCACTCACTGCCTTCCTGATTTCATTCGGTTCCACGCCACCATACAGTTACATTTTTCAAGTAGTAAATCCACAGAAGAAATTCTCTCAGACACTTACCCTTGACTTTCCTTCAGCGTCCATTAAGAGCTCCACGTATGTTACCTCACCAACTACAAATCAGTTTCCAGACGACACATAAACCAAGGGAGAAAAGCCAAGAAAACAATGGGAATTTAGAACAATCATCAGCAACCTTGTATGGAGCCTCTGCCTTATAAGAAAGCCCAGAAACACTCCATATGCTCTAAACCACCAAACTAGGCATTACAGGTGTGCAGTAAAAGTAGGTGAGACTCGTTAACAATTATGTCCTTGATTTTCCTCCCACCACAAACAAGCTATTTCCACAGATTTCCATATCAATTTCCCTGTCTGGAATACTCACTCATGACTAGAGGCAATCCAAATCTATAGGAAAGAAGTCTGCGCGCTTCACTTTTTTGGGGAAGGGAGGCAAACAGTTTTACAGAATACACTCCCACGGGTGAAAGCAGGTAAACAGTGCACCAGCTGCAATGCCAATGAACTGAGCTCAAATGCTAACTACCAGGACGTGCAAGTGTATATATGCTCAAAGGCACACACACGGTGCGGCCGGCTGCATAGGTGCAATCTGCGTGACCGCCCGAGGCCCTGCACTCAGGAGGGCCACGCGCTTAGTTTAATGCTCTGAAATTCTTAATTTTTTAACAAGAGGCCTTCAGTTTTCATTTTGCATGGGGGCCCACAGAATCTGTAGCTGGTCCTGCATATGGCACTAGGCTCCAGAATTGTTAGAAGTAGAATGTTCGAGTATCCAATCATAAACCAGAGCAGCATCTGGATTCTCTTCAGTGAACTAAGCCAGGCTTTATTCTTCCTGCTTTCTCATCCTTCCCATTGAAAGACACAGATAAATGCAAATTTAGAGCTCAGTTTGCAACTAAACAAGTTAAGACGACTCACATGATTCTGAACTACACAAAGTGGGGGTAGAAAACAAAGCATTTCAAAAGATTCGCAGATTTTCCTCAAGGTTTGGATTGCCAATTCATGACCACCATGACCAGATGTTAGAATCCATCGAGAAGACAACCACCTAAATGGCTGCTGAACTTGAAGATGGCACAAAGAGAACAAAAACTTGAAGTGTTAACTTGGAGAAAACAATCTCTTAAGCAGGCTCTCCAAAGCCAAGAAAGTGCTTTTGTCCTCAGGAATATTTTTTTTTTTTAAGTTTATTTTTATGATAGTAAAGCCGCCTCCAATTCTGTGTTCAAGTTTGGTTTAACAGTACAAGGGTAAAAGTAAACCTCTTAATGGCCTCAGCAAGTCCCGCCTATTCTAATTCCTTTGCTCAAAGAATATTCAAATTATGAGGATTTTAAAATAATAGCAAAGAAAGATTAAAATGTAAGATAAAATTACTTTTAAAATAAAATTAACAATTTAAAGGGCGTATTTATTAATAAGATATTTGCATGGCAGTTGACAACAAGAAGGCCAAGTGTTCAAAGTCACCTCCCCTTGTCCTTTCTTGGAATGTTACAGAACCAAACCAACACTTTGCACAAAATAAGAAGGAAAGAGAATCAGTGCAAAGAAATGAAGAAAAAAATAAGGACCAGTATAATTTAACTTTTGGAGTATACACTCCAGCGGGGCAAACTAAAAATGATCACAGCCAAGGGACAGTCACACAAATTGGCTTTATTTTACCCTTACAAAAGGAAAGCAATTCCAAAAAAGGTATGGCCATTCCTGAGGCCTTGTTTTTAAAAAGCCATTCATTTCAACAGCAGCAGCCATTTGAGGACCAACAGCCTTATCTCCACTTTGATAAAAATGCCAAATAGTGTCAAGACAGTGAAGAGACCTCAACTTTATTTTCTACAAGCTGCAACTACCATCTAGTAACCTTAAAAATAAACCATCACAATATCTAACTCAAGACAACTGTAACTATGTTGTCGGAATTCAAATACTGTTGCATTTGATAAGTTTCAAGTCTGTGTCCATAAAGACACTTTATCAAAAAGCTGTCACTGCAACCTAGAAACCAAGCAAGTCCAAACCAAACTTTTTTTCCAAAAAGCTAGGTTTAGAAATTAGGACTTTTCCCACTTAACATTCTAGTGATGGCACACATCCAACATCAATCCTTAGCACCAAAACTTTGATTAAAATTGTTTTTCCCCAAATGGTATAGTTGTTTAGTAAAAACAAAAAAATTACATTAAAAAAACCCTCCATCCTAGCAGTTTAGCCACAGGTTAGGCAGCCATTGCAGCCCTAGCATGAGTAGTGTTGTTCCCAAGGGAGCATCAATAATAACCATGTTCCTCATACATTCCCAACCTCTACCCTACGAGTCCACATCAATACCGAGATGTAAGCAAATCAGGGTTACAGGATCTGCAAGAGGTGCTGCTCATACTTCCCTACAGGAAGATAATAGTAGACCATCTCTCTTTTAGTTCTACAATATTAAAACAAAGTGTAGTCAGTACAACTAGCAACGAAACACTGAAGGTAAAATTTGTCACATCCAAAGAAATGAAGTTTAAAAGAGCAAATCAACCAGAGCTGGTGAGTTAGGACTGAGACGCAGAGTTAAATTGCCGGTAGCAACAGTCTCGCCCAAATGGAACTCCCAGGTTATTGATGGAAAACACTGTTGCTCCTCTCCCTTTCTGAACATGGATGGGATCCATGGAATCCCAAAAGGAGGTGCTAGGAAGTTCTACTGCAGCTTTAAATATCAAAATACCTAAATGAAAAAACTAAGACTGAGAAATCTAATACCAAATGTTTTCACCTACCTTTATTTTAAAATGCTCCAACAAAACGCCTTTAACCAACATTTACATGATTAAAAACATTGCCTCAAGCATAAAACACATCAAGAGGATAAGCAGAATGAAAAAGCAACCCAAAAAGAAGTCAGGGCAGTCACTAGGAGCTAGTGTGATTTAACACACCTGCGCATATTTTTAATACAAACAGTACTTGCGTCTGTATTTTCATTTACTCTGGAATGGACCAAAAAAACAGATGGGAGGACGGAGGCCAAGATTCACTGAAGAGAATTCATATGTGAAAAGTCCTATAAAGGCGAGGGTGGAGGGGGATGGTTCCCAAAAGCAGGGCACGTTATCAAACACACTCACCCCTCAGGTGACTACTCTTATAGAGGGGCGCACAGAACAAACGCATATTTTAATTTGGAAAGCTTGCGTCTTTAATAGACAACTTGAAACCTGGAAAAGTAACTATTCTACAGAAGGACTACTTGTTTTATGGACAAATTAGATAATTATTGGGCCCATTCTTGCTCCTACTTCCATAGCAACAGCAGAAGAGCACTAATTCTCTAACTGAATCAAAAACTAGCACATAAGCGAAGGCAGGCTACACTGTCGGGGTTCAACCCAAGTTGCCCACGGACACAAATGCATTAGCATACAGGTCTTCACAAAATGCAGGCTGAATTTCCAAAAAAAGGAAGTACTGGATGTGGATTTTTACTTAAATTGAAAATAAAGTCTGGCTCCATAAAACCCACAATGTAGGTTGTCTTCAAGAGCCAACGGAGACTTTCTTTTGGACTACACTTGCCCTCTGGGCCTCAGTTTTTGGTCAGTTGAAATTTGAAATTTACTTAAAACAATCCACAAGGGGCGCTGGGGTGGCTCAGTCGGTTAAGTGTCCAACTCCTGATTTTGGTTTAGGTCATGATCTCAGGGTCGTGGAACCAGGCCCCACTTTAGTATTTCACACTCAGCATGTGGAGTCCGCTTCTGCATCTCTCTCCCACTGCCTCTGCCCCAGCGAGCACACTCTCGCGTGCACGCTCTCTCTCAAAATAAATATATCTTAAGAAAAAAAAAAGCGATCCATTAAATGAAGACAGAGGATTAAGTGCTTAAAGAAATCTTTGCTTACACAAGTTAAACTGACTGCTGGTAAACTTGGGACTGACTGAGAGTAAACTCCATCACTGACGTTCCTTTATTCATCAAACTGTGCTCCATGTTTACTCACTGCAGGTCCAGCTCAGGCCAGTCTCTTTACAAATGCCCTACCTCGATGGTGCCAACACCCTGGTTAGGCCAGAACAAGCAGCCCAATAACGAGCTTTCTTCATCCACACAGGGCTTTGCAGTAATGTAGCACACCACTAAATTTAAAATTCCCAAGGTCACCTTTTCCACCCACTCCTTATGGTCAAACACTTTTCACATGATCCCAATCTGTCCCCAGTGATGAAAATCAGGTAGGCTGTGAGACTGTGAAAGCATCTGCAAACCTGATAGAACAATCTCCAATTCTGATCTCCTATTACACTGGCTCTCAATTTTTTTTTCAATTCAGCAACCCTTTGGTGTTCTCATAGCAGCCATCTGTTCCATGCACTATCTGTTAAAAAATCAGTATGATCAAAAAGAAGGACAACAGAAACCTTTCCTTTGCTCCATTAGGACACTTAGAGCAGGAAGGGGAAAGTTCACCACGCAATTCTACAGGCTGTGAAATCTGTTTAATCCACATCCCAAACTTAAGGAGGGGTGGGGTGCGTGAGCAAAAAAAGGCAGCCTGGCTCAGGACAAAGCAAAGCTCTCAATACATTTTCTCTTTATATTCAGCAATGCTGATGTCATGATAGTGCCACCAAACAAGCTTTCTGACCCCATCCTGGGGAAAAAAGCAAAGTGACCAATTCACACAATACGTGTATCATTAATAGGATCTCCTAGAATGCTGCTAAATGCTCAAATTTAAGACGAAGTATATACACTTAGTGGCCAAGAAGGCGAGAAAGATCAGGAATCAGGGAGGGGTACATGAGGAATCTCAGGCATGATTAGCCTTAAAAAAGCTCCTGTCTTGCCACTTCAAAGCTACCAGTCCAATTCTGAGAGACAGCAGTTAGACAGTATGGCAGTGACAGGACATTTTCCAGAACTTTAAGTTGAAGACAACTAATTTCTAGCTTATTCCGCTGGTTTCCTCAAACAATAAAACTCTTTAAAATGCAGACCATTGAAGAGTGGCAGGGTTGTAATAAGCCAGGTCTCCACAGCTGGCCCACTCTGGAGGTGACCTTCAGACTGGTGCTTTTAGGGTGTTAAGTGCCCCTAGCTGCAGTAACAAGTCTTCGAACAAGGAAAACTTACTCGCAACGGGTTTCAGGTAAATACTTCAGATTTCAAATAACCACCTAAACATATTACCAGTATACCAAGACATGAATAAAAATGCAATTTTAAATCTCATAAATAAAAATACGACCATTTTTGAGGAGACCTATATATGTGAACAGTAAATTTCTTCAGACCTCACATGCTGAATAGAAGCATTGCCATAAAACAAATTCTCTTATGAAACCCTTTCACCCACAATACAAGTAATTTAAACAGAAAAATAATTAATTTAACCTATACAGGGGAGCTCTAAACAAGAACATTTTAAAATTTGTTTAAAATAACTTATTTACTGCACACCTGTAATTCTAAATTACACCACCAAAAAAATACACTGAAAGGGCTGAACCAGGGCATTCGTAGCAGTATGCCAGGGGAATATGAGAACCAGTTTGGAAGTATCCAAATAAACCACCAGGCTGGCCCCACACTTAATACAGTGCAAAATAGGAAATTGAGGTGAACTGCTTCTACATCCAGAAACGTCATGGCTGCTGCTGCTACCAGCTTTAAGGCTTCCAAACCGAATTACTGAATGGTAAAGCAGTAAAAATGTCACCTACTTTATCCATCATGTCCCAAAACTGGTTCACACACTCCTAAAAATAAAAAAATAATTTGGCCTGCAATCTCTTACAAAATTCTAACAATTGCGTTTTCAAAGCCACATTCCTGGTTCTTGGAACTACTATACCTTATTATCAATGGAAGTATCAATTCAGCGGTTCAACCAAATCACGAGAACACAAATTTGGGGGTTATTCCAAAAACTAATTCGAATGAGACCCAACTGTACTGTACAGAAATTCTAAGCTTGTATTGAAGCAGCAGTCCCAAAAACCAAGAACACTGCATCTGGGATGCCACGTGACACGCCCTTCAGACAAAAAGAAGAAACTTCACTCTTGCCCTAGGAGCATTGGCAGGAATGATTTGGCTGATCAAGGCAGGAAAACAAATCTCACACCGAACGTTTTTCCATCCATGTTATCTGGAGAACTACTACATGGGAGCAGCCTACATGAATATACAGAGAAGTTCACAGTGCCTCGTGTTTCTGGCATGTCATGGTCAAATTAAGTGATGGGACAATGATGGCAGTGGGCCAATCGTAATTTCAAAACCCAATGCTGGGAGCACCAGTACACATACCAATATGGCCTATCCAAGTGGCATCTCTGCCACTGAAAGGTTAATCATTTGACAATTCAAGCTTGAATCTCTTTTCATTATGAATGCTCCAGAAAACCAATACCTTTCAGTCCTTCAAAAAGACTCCATTTAAGGGTAATTTGATTCTAGGTTTCCCTTGAGGGAGACCTCAAGGCATCAGACACATTGTTCTCTATCAATAGTTTCGTCTAAACCAGGGCTGAGCAATCTCTTTAGCCCTGAGTGCCACCAGCAGGGCCAAGAATCAGGAAAGAAAGGAAGACAAAAGCCCAGAACAAGAATGTGGAAAGAAAGAGGATACACGTAGTGTGCACAGAGGATACATGTGGTAGGGGGTGAGGCAGAGGACCGTGGGGACAACCAGCCTCCTAGGACCTCCTGGTGGCAGCAGAGCTTCAGTTGCTCCCCCTGCCCTAGGCCAGAGTCTGGACACCAGGCCGCTACTGAAGTGTGCCTGAAAGCACAGCACTATGTAGCAGATGCCTTATTTTGAGCTCTCCAATTGCCAACCTAACCCAGGTTTCTTCCCAGGGGGGAAAAAGCCTAACAGTTTAAATACAAGCTAATGTTTTAGAATTTAGAATCTAAGCAGCACAAGTTCCAACTACCAAATTTTGAACCCAGGAAGACATCCACAAAATTTAAACAAACTACCTTCCCTCCAAAATTAAAAAGCTTAAAAAAATGTTTTAAAGAAAAGGAAAAACCTCTCCCACCTAATATGAAGAAATCAAAAAATTTCCTCAACACAAAGAGGCTCCCCTCAGCTTAATCAAAGCCCTATTAACCATATTAAGCCAGTAAAATCATTTGTAGGCCAAAGGACCATACAAACCACCCTGGTTGACACACAGGTATATGACCACACAAAAAAGTAGGGTGGGTAAAGCGGCTTAACTCTCAAGCCTGGACAGAACACACGCTCTACCCAGATCAACTTCCACTGACAAAATAATAACCAAGGAATTAGCCACAGAAAAGATGACACATCAACCTTCTTACCCTACTCGACCACCAGTACCATTACCTTTTTCTTTAACCAGGTCTTTAAGTGACTGCCATTTCACATCAAAAGGTATGTTTGTAATGAAGGCTCTGTATCTTTTAGTTGGATTGGCATATGGCTCAAAGCGATTGCCTCCTCTTTTTATGTTTTTCTCCTTCCTCTTCTCATTCTGAGTAGGTCGCTCTCCTTCACTGAATTTGAAGGGGAAAAAAAGGGTCCATATGTTAGCACAATATGAAAGACAGTATTTGATTTGCCAGGTTTACAATTCCACACGGTTACATCTGACACAAGGCTAATATTGACTTTGATCTGACACATTCAAATTTAAGTGCTCATAGAACAGAAAGATATAGTCATGCACTCCTTAAATCCCACCTATCAAGAAGCCATTCCCAAGAAACTGTGCTCTCCTAGGCCTTCATACATTCCTAGGGGCTTTAACAGAGATGGGAGTGAGAGGCCAACTCCCTGCCCAAGGTGCTTTAATTTCATGCCAGAAACAGGAAAAGAGAAGGGAAGATTTGCAAACCTTCATGGAACAGAAATGAGCTAGTGCATATAGGCCCAATCAACTTTAACTTCACAAAGAAAACTATCTTTTTGTTGTGAGGGAAAAAAATCTTTAAGTAGGAATAAAAAATGGTGCAGCCACTATAAAAAATTTTGGCAGTCACTCAAAAAGTTAAAACACGTAATTACCATATGACCCAACAATTCCACTCCTGGGTACAGATCCAAAAGAAGTGAAAGGCACAGATACAGGTACACCGAACAGCAGCATTATTCGTAATAGCCAAGAGGAGGAAACGACCCAAGTGTCCAAAACAGATGAATGGAATAAACAAAATGTAGTATACGCATACAATGGAATATTATTCAGCCATAAAAGGCATGAAATGCTGACCGATGATGCAACACAGATGAAGTTTAAAAACATTATGCCAAGCAAAATAAGCCAGGCACAGAGACAGAAGAGAGGTTACTAGAAGCTGGGGGAAGTTACTGTTCAATGTATGAAAGTTTCTGTTTGGGATGATAAAGTTCTGAAAATGGATAGTGGTATCATGCACAACAAAGCACTTACTGCCACTAAATATACACTTAAAATGGTTAAAATGACAAATTTTACATATATTTTACCACAATTAAAAAAATTTTACTATTATTATTTTTTTTTTTTTTACTGCAAAGAAGCCATTTTCTATACAACCCTAGGAAAACCAAAATCTGAGCAACCCAGGTAGGTAAGACAATACACAGGAAAAGATCCCACCCTCAGCAAAGGGCGAATGCTTTTTTGGCATGGCTTTTCCTATAATATTCTTTACCTTTGTGTCAGGCGTCTCCACACTGTAACATTTCATTTCTAAGCTCTACAGATACAAATTCGGCTTTGATTAGGACATAAGTTTCAGAAGAAAAGCAAACTTCCAAAAGCATGGAACCAGACATCAGGCTGGAAGCCTAGGCCACCATGCACTGGCCAAATGAAGCTACTCCATGAGCTGCCCACTCATCTTCAGCCCCGTGACTACAGGCAGACACCTATGAGAGGTGACCAAGAACAACTGGGGATCCGGCAGACACAGGAAGTTCCTCTACTTCCTGCACCGTGCCCTGCACTTTCTGCTTACCAAGCCCTATGCTTTCCACCAGTGAAAATCCAGCAACTCCCAAACCACAGTCTAGCAGAGACTTTGTGAACCATGACAAAAATGGAAAAAACAAAAAGGCAAGATTATGGTATTAACGATTTATAAACCTACCTTTATTTAATTAAAGGGCTGATATTTACTCTAGGATATGTCTTCCTTGTGTGGGAGAGGTAATGTTCAAATACCAGATGACAGCTAGAGGACTTTATTCTTATATTTACTTGGAATTAAAAAATAATTTTTTAAAGTAAGTTATATACCTGATGTGGGGCTTTACCTCACGACCCTGAGATCAAGAGTCACATGCTCTACCAACTGAG
>NW_024426545.1:0-1366 GCF_017311325.1 Ursus maritimus
GCATTTCTGAGACCTTTATGTGACTCCTTAAACACCGGGTCTGGCTTAACATAAAGGAGTCCTTTTTAGACAAAGCAGGTGTGTGTCGTGGGGAAAGCACTGGCCTGGGAGCTTGGACAGCAGAGTTTGACTGCAGCTCTGAGTTTTGTGGAGTTATGGCATCTCAGACGAGACATTTCACCTCCAAGGAACCTTCCTGAGCATTTCCATGGCATGCTTTACTTACACTAACCATTCAACCCTCACCACTGAGGCACAGAGCTGAATGCGCCCAAGCACACAAGCTCTTAAGTGGAAATGCCAAAATGTGCACCCAGATGGCTGGGCCCATGCTGCTACTCTGAGATACTGAACTGCACTTCCCACACTGACAAGCATAGCTCTGAGCCATGGGTTCAACAGAAACCATGCAGGATCTTTCCAAGGCCTGTGTATATATCTGAACTGCATGAGTCTACAGAGATCCCAAGTACTGTCTACCATTATGAGGTGGCCTCAGTGGTCACATGGAGGGCAGACTTGGGCATAGCCCTTAGTGTGAAAAGCACACAGAAGGTCCAAACTGTCTGTCCAGCTCACAGATTTTGAGACTGGGAGGCACAACATTGAAAAACCTGGTAAATCTCTCTCAGTGTTGGGTCACTTCTCAGCGGCTGGCCCCAAACGGGAATCAAGAGATAGTTTAGTGCTCTTTGATTGCATGATCCCCCTGAGCCCCAGAAAGCCTCCAGTGCTGGCAATGACACACCCAAGCAACAAGGACAAATAAGAACTCCAAGTAACATTTGGTTACTAACCCAGGGTCCACTCTTTTTCCTGCACCTCTCTTACAGAGATGGGGTAGAGGACGTCAGGAGGAACCCAGGCTTCCCACTGTAAAGGACCATCCCATTAGTGGATGACTACTGCTAGCACGGAGAGCCACCCGACTCAGTGAACACATACATGAGACACACACTGGACGGAAAAATACCATAAGATTAATGATGTTATTTTTATTTATTTCATATTTTTAAATTTTTGGACTATCTTCTGTCTTTAGGGTGTCTTTATTTTTCATCATTATTTTTGAATGGAAGTAGTTGAGTTGACACACCATATTCCGTTCATTTCAGGTGTACCTTTGCCTTCAATGGCAAAGCCAGGACTCTGTTTCTCCCTTCTTTGCTGCTTCTGTTCTCTGCATCTCCTTCCATGAAGAAGGGGGCTCACCAATAGCCAACTGCAGGCTTTTCTTTTTTAATGTAAATTCAAATTAGGTAACATATACTGTATTAGTAGTTTCAGGGGTAGAACTTAGTGGTTCATCTGTTGCGGTAACAGCCAATTGTCATTCCATCAAGTGCCCTCCTTAAGGCCCATCACC
>NW_024426545.1:9274-11821 GCF_017311325.1 Ursus maritimus
GAAGCGGATTTTCCTCCCTTAATTAAGAGTTTTGTAATTGTGCTTCAGGGAATTTGAGAGATCCATTCCCCAGGAAAAGCTCATGCCTTTTCCACGGGTGCACTCTGTGCTTCCTTTCGGGGCCTTTGTCTTTCCTACTGTTTCTCATTCGGTTTCCAATAGTCACCAAGAGAACCAGTGATGACACAGTACACATATGACCTGACCCTCATCGTGTGTTCTTTTCTGTAAATGCAGGTGGCCCCAGCACCATGTGGAAGTGGTACGTATTCTGGAATCAGTCTCTTGCTGAGGAAAAACTCTAGATGGTAAGGCAGGTTGGGGGGATGTCCTCGCTGTCCTCAGTCTGGTGAGCCATCTGATTCCAGGTTCCTGGTAGGACTGAGGTTTGGGAGTGTGGGGAAAAGCAGACTCCAGGTGAGAAACTATGTGCATGTGTCTCCAGTCCTAGGAAACCAATCCTAACCCTAACCATAACCCTAACCCTAACCCTGGGTGGTGTGGGTGTGTGTGCATGAGGCTTGGGGGTTAGGTGTCTTGTGTATTGTGATTGTGAGTGTGTGTGTGTGTGAGAGAGAGAGAGTAAGAGAAAGAGAGACAGAGAGGAGAGAGAGAGAGACAGAGACAGAGACAGAGAAACATGCTTCTCCAGAAGGTATGTCAG
Source organism: Ursus maritimus (assembly GCF_017311325.1). Taxonomy (NCBI): domain Eukaryota; kingdom Metazoa; phylum Chordata; class Mammalia; order Carnivora; family Ursidae; genus Ursus; species Ursus maritimus. Next base: position 9,939 of record NW_024426545.1, read on the forward strand.
ACAGATACTGCATGATATCACCCTTCTCCAAAGCCATGTTATCACACTGCGCACTATAGAGCCTTACTGCAGTGGGTGGCCCAGCAGGGGCACTTCAGTCCATGCTTGGAAACCAGCTGGCTCCATACACCCCAGCCTCGTGGCCATATCAAGCAACATTCCATGAATATTCTTTTTTTTTTTTAGTGAGAACAATCTACTTTATTCAGTCTACCAAAGTTAATATCCTCCAGAAAAATCTCATAGTCACAAACCAAAACAAGAGTCGAACAAATATTTGAGCACCCTGTGACTTAGGCAAGTTAACACATAAAATTAACCAGTACAAGTTCATTGCTTATCCACCAAGCACCTATACACATCTCTTTAGCCATACTGAATCTCTAAATAAAGACAACACAAGGTCATAATTCTACCTAACATCATACAACTATCCTGCATACAACTGAAAATGCACTAAAACTTCCAGGGGAAGAGAAGGTAAAATTTTGGGGTGATTGTTACTTTCCCCTTGATATTCAGTAAGTTAAATACTATAATGGAAAATAAAAATACTAAAATGTTATGACAGAAATTCAATATATCGTCAGTTTCATGGTAAGGTAATAAGAAAGGGAAGAAAACAAAGATATTTGCTTTATATATATATTCACACACACAAAGATCTATAAGAAGTAAATATAATAATTACAGTCTTCATTTTAGTAATAGTCATATGGTTAATTTATAAGTACTTTCTTTTGTTACTCGTTCTGTATTCAATGTGCCCTCAGCAAGCACCAAAGCTGGTCTTGGTTCCTTAGCTGGTGGGGTGACACAAACCATCATTACCGAAGGGTGTGGGTCGTTAGCAGTTCTGTCCGGAGTGGTTTGTTGTAGTTTTCTTTTTTTTTTTATAATGATTTTTTATTATGTTAGTCACCATACAGTACATCCCCGGTTTCCGATGTATGGCTCGATGATTCATTAGTTGTGTATAACACCCAGTGCACCATGCAATACGTGCCCTCCTTACTACCCATCACCGGCCTAACCCATTCCCCCACACCCCTCCCTTCTTTAGCCCTCAGTTTGTTTCTCATAGTCCATAGTCTCTCATGTTTCATTTCCCCTTCTGAAAAAATATGGAACGCTTCACGAATTTGCGTGTCATTCTTGCGCAGGGGCCATGCTAATCTTCTCTATCGTTCCAATTTTAGTATATGTGCTGCCGAAGCGAGCACTCCATGAATATTCTTGAGCAACAAGAGGAATGTGCTGATGGGTACCCTGTGTCCTGGATGCCTTGGAGGAAGACATCAATCCCATCAAAGGAGACAGCGCCGGAGGCACACCTCTCGCCATGGTGAGCTAGAAGTTCTTTGTCCGAGGAACAGATGTTGCTTTCTTGGTTTCTTTCCAATCAAATTCAGATGAAAATCAGACAATGTATATTTGAGATTATACATATAGATCTCATACAATTTTCCTTTTTGGGAGAGCATGGAGTGGTTGTCTCTGCCAACCGTTAGCTGATTCGAGAGGACATTTAGCATTGGCGACACCAAATGTGGTTCTAAACGCTGTGGTAGGATCCTGTCCCTCAGTAACACTTTCTCCTGCTTGGATGAAGCATTTTGTAGTCACCGTCCTGAATGGACTGGACAGACATGTCCCCCAGGAAAAACAACTTCCTAAGGCATCCAGTTCACTTACTTTGGGGTCATTGGACTCAACCACTGTGTTCCATCTGGGTTCCTAAAGTCATTGAGGGAAATAAAGCTCACGCAGACAGACAGTGTATAACATGACCTGAGCCTCACAGTGTCCTCTTTTCTGTACCTGCAGGTGACACCATCAACCAGCGAGAGCAGTACGTATTCTGGAATTAGCCTCTTCTTGAG
>NW_024426546.1:0-7997 GCF_017311325.1 Ursus maritimus
ATGTAAAAAATGAAAGTTAAGAAAAGATTGAAAAATGAAGTCTGCTTGTCCCTCTGCCTGCCTCTCCCCCTTCTTATGTGCTTGCACTCTCTCTCTCTCTCTGTCAAATAAATAAATAAAATCTTTTTTAAAAATCCAAAAAAAAAAAGATTGAAAAATGAAGAGTTGCTAAAATTAAAAAAAATGTAGTTGGAAAGGGAAAAAAGAAAAAAAACGAAATGGAAAATTTTGAATGGAGAGAGAAATGAATCATGAGAAAAAGCCTCGAGCTCTAGGTGCTATTTTCCCCTAGCGCTGGAGTTTGGCCGTCCTCTTTGGTCTGTAAACTTGCTGTTCACTTGTTCTTTCACCTTTGAGAGGGTGAGAATAAAAACTGCCGCCCGCATCTGTAGGCGTGGAGGTGTGATGCTGTTGTGCGCCAAGTTCTGTAGACTTCTGCGGTGCTCCCCACACCAAAGCTCCTTGGGGAAGGCGGAGGGTCACAGCATTCCTGTCCTTTGCAGGGCTCCCAGATGGAGAGCTTCTGATCAAGTGGACTCCCCGTCAAGTGACTTCGTGCGAGGAGAGGGATCTCTCCCTTCTCCTCACTTGTGTCTGCAGCAGGAAGCGTAGGCACTGCTGTCACAACAACTGAACTGGAGGGTTATCAAGAATTGGGGCTGGCAGGGGCAGGGGGTCACTGCTGGAGGAGCCTGAGTGGTGTGGAGGGGCTATGCCCAGTGCCAAAGCCGCCGGTTGAGGCTCTGTCCATCCTGCAGCTTCCATGAGCACCCCAGAATCCCAGCGCTGGACTCACCCTGCTGCCCCGGCGCCACCCGAGCCAGTAGGTGCGCTGCCGGGCATTCAGGGTGGGAAAACGGGCAGGGCCCTCCAAGCCCCTGGCGACATTTGAAGGCCCCCCAGCGCCAAAAGGCTTGGGCCCGTGCTCCTGCTCGCCAGCGCCCTCACCTCGGCCCGGCACTCCACTCGCCACACAGCCAGCGGACCGGGCCTGCCGGCCTCCTGGGGGCTAACCCTAAACCTAGGTCTCCCGAGGGCCCTCCCATGCGGCCTTAAGCTGCAACACCGGGAGACTGGGGACCCCTGATCCCCAGCGCCGGACTCACCCTGCCACCCGTCCACCACCCGGGCGCTAGGGGCGTGGATGGTCATTCAGGTCGGAGAACATGCTAGGGCCCTCGAGGCCTCCGACCTTTAGAAGGCCCCCGTGCCAGCGGCACTTTGGAGCGCTCCCGTCGCCAGAAGCTCCCTCACCGGCCCCGACCCCCCGCTCGCCGCACAGCCGGCGGACCGGGCCCTGCCGGCCCCTCACAAGGAGGCAAACCTAAGCTTCAGGGTGCTTGAGGGAGCCTCCTAGGGACCTGGGCGCCACAACCCGCTCAGGGATGCGCCCTTGAGCTGCCAGCGCCAGATTCACCCTGCGCCCGCAGCAACCCCATTGCCCAGCTAGGCGCCGCCCAGTCATTCAGGCGGGAAACTGGCAGGAGCCCTCAGGCCTGATCCGAACTTCAAGGCCCAGAACACCAAGCAGCTTGGGCCACGCAGCTCCTGCTCGCCCAGCACCCTCACCTCGGCCCGCCCCTCTGCTTTCCAGCCCGCTGGCCAGCGGATCTGCCCTGCCAACCTCCCGGTGGCTAACCTTAACCTAAAATTCGGCACCCGAGGGCACCTCCCAAGGGAGCCTGGAGCCACAGCGCTGGGGATTGGGGACCCCGAGGCCCCAGCCGGGCCGGACTCACCTGCCGCCCCACCGCCACTGGGCCTCTAGCGGGCGCACGGTCATTCAAGAGCGGAGAACCGGGGCACTCCTGAGCCCCCGGCGACCATCGAATGCCCCAGCGCCAAAATGCTTGGGCCCACGCTCCTGCTGTCCAGCGCCCTCACCTCGGCCCGTCCACTCTGCTCGCCGCACAGCCGGCCCCGGGCCGGGCCTGCAGGCCTCCTGGAGTCTAACCTAACCCTGGGTTTGGCCTCCTGAAGGAGGGCTGCTCCCAAGGGAGCGCCTGGCGCCACAATGCGGGGATTAGGGACCCCCTGGCTGGGACTCACCCCACACGGGCCGCTAGTGGTCCGCCCGATCATTTCAGTCTGCGGGGAGATCGGGAGAGGGCCTCTGAGCCCCCGGTGATGTCAGAATGCCCACCGCCAAAGCGGCTGGGGCCCACACTCTGACTCGCCAGCGCCCTCACTCGGCCCGCCCCTCCACTTGCCGCACAGCCAATGGATCGGGCCTCCATCCTGGGGGCTAACCTAACCCGTACCTCGGCCTCGGAGGGAGCCCTTCCCAAGGGAGGCCACCAGGCGCGCTTACGCTGGGGTGCAGAAATTTGAGCCCCAGCTCAATTTCTTGAGCCGCGCCGCACAACGCTAGAGGGCGCCGGTCATTCAGAGGCGGAAGAAGGACGAGGGCCCTATGAGCCCCAAATGAGGCCCCGATGCAGCCGGCTTCAAAGGCCCCCATGCTCCCAGCTCGCCGGCACCCTCACGCCTCGGGCCCACTTCCAGCCCCCAGCCACCACAGACGGCGGACTGGGTCCAGGGAGGGCCTCTATGGGAGCTAAACCTAACCTAGGTCATTTAGGGGCCCCATCCCAAGGGCCTGGTGCCGCAAAGCCGGGAACTGGGGACACCCGAGCCCCAGCACTGGACTCAACCTGCCGCCCCGCCGCCACCCGGGCCTATAAGGGCGCCGCCGGTCGTTCAGGGCGGGAGAACAGGCAGAGCCCTCCAAGCCCCCGTCGACCTTCGAAGGCCCCCGTGCCAAAACGCTTGGACCCACACTCCTGCTCACCAGCGCCCTCTCCTTGGCCCACCCCTCCGCTCCCCGCACAGGCAGAGTATCGGGCCTGCCTGCCTCCTTGAGGCTAAATGTAACCCTAGGTCGGCCCCCGAGGGGCCCCTCCAAAGGGCTTAGAGCCCCAATGCCGAGGATAGGCGACCCCCTAGACCCAGAGCTGGACTCATCCTGCCGCCCCGCCGCCACATGGGCCGTTAGGGGCGCCTCTGGTCATTCAGGGCGGGAAAACGGGCAGGGCCCTCTGAGCGCCGGGCGACCTTTGAAGCCCCCCGCGCCAGAACGCTTGGGCCCACGCTCTCGCTCGCCAATGCCCTGACCTCGGCCCGCCCCTCTGCTCGCCGCACGGTGGGCGGATCGGGCCTACCGGCCTCCTGGGGGCTAACCCTAACCCTACTTGTCCCACGAGGGGCCCCTCCCAAGGGGCCTGGCGTCGCAAGGCCGGGGATTGAGGACCTGGGAGGCCCAGGGCTGCCACAACCTGCCGCCTTCCGCCACCCAAGACGCTAGGGACCCCGCCGGTCATTCAGTCGTATACTTCGTTCAGTTACATGTCCGCCAAGTGCCCCAGGGCCGGACTAACACTGTTGCCCTCCACCACCTGGGCCACTAGACGCTGCCACTCATTCGGCGGGAGAAGGGGCAGGGCCCTCCAACCCCTTCCACGATTCGTGGCCCCCTGCCCCAAAGCGCTTGGCCCCACGTTCCCACTAGTCACGCCCTCACACTCCACCGCCTCGCTCGAAACACAGCAGCGGATCGGCGACCTGCCGGCCTCCTGAGGGCTAACCTAACCTAGGTCGGTTCCCGGGGCCCCTCCCAAGGCCTTGCGCCGCCATGCCGGGATCCTGGACGTCCTAGCCCCAGGCCGGACTCACCTGCAGCCACCCGCCCACCGGGCGCTAGAGCGCCGCCGGCATTCAGGCGAGAGGCAGGGTCCATGGCGCCCCTGACGACCTTGAGGCCGCCCAGCGCAAAACCTGTGGCCACGGTCCGCTCGCCAGCTCCTCCTGGCCGCCGCAATCGCGCGCTAAAGCCAGGGATTGGGCTGATGGCCTCCTGGGGCTAAGCCTAACCCAAGGTGGGTCCCCCAGGGGCCCATCCGAAGGGGCTTGGCGCCCCAACGCCAGGGATTGGGGACCCGAGACCCAGCGCGGATTCACCCTGCAGCCCCACCCCTGGGCCGCTAGGGGGCCGGTTTCGGGGGAGACGAGGCAGGGCCTCTGAGCCCCAGCGACCTTCGGGCCCCAGCGCCAAAATGTTTGGCCCAGGCTTGCTGCCAGCGCCCTCACTCCGCCCCCCTCCACTCCAGCACAGCCGGGCATTTCGGGCCTGCCGGCATCCTTTGCTAACCTAACCCTAGGTCAGTCCGAGAGGCCCTCACAAGGGGCCTGGGGCTGCAACGCTGGGGATTGGGGACCCTGAGACCCAGGGCCAAACTAACACTGCTGCCCTCCACCACCTGGGCCACGGGGCCTGCCGCTCATTCAGGGCAGGAGAACAACAGGCCCCCTCCCAGCCCAGACCCTGATGCACCCGCTCCCAAAGCGCTTGGGCCCACGCTCCCACTTGTCAGCGCCCTCACTCAACCCGCCCTCCGCTCGAAACACAGCAGGCGGATGCCTGCCGTCTCCTGAGGCTAATCCTAACTGGTCGGTCCCGAAGGGCCATCCAAGGGCTTGGCGCAACGCTGGGGATTGGGAACCTCGAACCCAGCGCTGGACTCACCCTGCAGCCCCGCCACCTGGGCCCAGGCGCCGCCATCATTCAGGCTCGAGCGGTGGGGCCTCGCCCTGGCGAGCAGAGGCCGCTGCGCCAAAACACTTGGGCCCACGCTCCCACTCACCAGCGCCTCCTCGCCCCCCCTCGCCACACCGCCATGGATCCTGCCTGCCGGCCTCCTCGGGCTAATCTAACTGGGTGCCATTGGCTCTCCAAGGGGCTGCACCGCAATGCCAGGGATTGGGGACCCGCCCAGCGCTGACTCACCTCCGCCCACCGCCACCCGGGCCTTTGGCGCTCCTGGTCATTCAGGGCGGGAGAATGTGCAGGGCACACCGAGCCCTGGCGCATTTCCCCGCGCCAAACTCTGGGCCCCCTCCTCCTCCCGCCTCAGCTCGGCCTGCCCCTCCGCTCGCTGCACATCCAGCAGATCGGGCTTGCAGGCCTCCTGGGAGGCTCCTCTCTGGGGCTCCTTGGGGCCTAGAGGCCTGGCGCCCCAACGCCTGGGATTGGGGACCCGAGACCCAGCGCTGGTTCACCTCACCCCCGGGCCGTTAGGGCGCCGCTGTCATCAGGGCGAAAGCGGGCAGGGCCCTCTGAGCCCCAGCGACCAGAGGCCCCAGGCGCCAAAATGTTTGGGCCCAGGCTCCTGCTCGCCAGCGCCCTCACTCCGCCCGCCCTCCACTCGCCGCACAGCCGGCATTTTGGCCTGCGGCATCCTGCTTGCTAACCTAACCTAGGTGTCCAGAGGCCCTGACAAGGGGCCCGGGAACACCTGGGGATTGGGGACCCCAGTGCCCCGGGCCGGACTAACACTGTTGCCCCTCCACCACCTGGGCCACTAGGCGCTGCCGCTCATTCCGGCGGGAGAAGGGGCAGGCCCTCCAAGCCCTTCCACATCGATGCCCCCTGCCCCAAAGCGCTTGGCCGTTCCACTATCAGCGCCCTCACCTCAACCCGCCCTCCGCTCGAAACACAGCAGCCGGATCGGACCTGCCGGCCTCCTGGGGGCTAACCTAACCTAGGTCGGTTCCCGAGGGCCCCTCCCAGGGCCTTGCGCCGCCATGCCGGGATCCTGGCGTCTAGCCCCAGGGCCGGACTCACCCTGCAGCCACCCGCCACCCGGGCCGCTAGGAGCGCCGCCGGTCATTCAGGCGGGAGAAGGGGCAGGGTCCTACAAGCCCCTGACGACCTTCGAAGGCCGCCCCAGCGCCAAAACCTTGCGGCCCACGGTCCGTGGCTCCCTCCTGGCCCACGCAATGCGCCTCACAGCCAGGGATTGGGCCTGATGGCCTCCTGGGGTAAGCCTACCCAAGTGGTCCCCCAGGGGCCCATCCGAAGGGCTTGGCGCCAACCAGAGATTGGGACCGGGGCGCGATTCACCTGCGCCCCCACCCTGGGCCTAGGGGCCGGTTTTCGGGGGAGAACAGGGTCCTCTGAGCCCCAGCGATCCGGAGCGGCCCCCCAAAATGTTTGCCCCAGGCTTCTGCTGCCAGCGCCCGCTCGCCGCCCTCACTGCCAGCAGCGGCATTTCGGGCGCCGGCATCCCTTGCTACCTAACCCTAGGTCAGTCCGAGAGGCCCATAAAGGGGCCTGGGGCTGCGAGGGATTGGGGACCCCTGAGACCCAGGGCCAAACTAACACTGCCCCCTCCACCACCTGGGCCACTAGGGGCGCTGCCGCTCATTCAGGGCAGGAGAACATACAGGCCCTCCCAGACGCCGGGACCTCAGTGCCCGCTCCCAAAGCGCTTGGCCCAGCCCACCGTTTAGCGCCTGCTCGCTTACCCTCCCTCGAAACACGGCAGGCGGATCGGACCTGCCGTACTCTGGAGGCTAATCCTAACCTACGGTGGGTCCGAAGCCATCAGGAGCGGCTGGCAACGCTGGGGATTGGGAACCTCCGAACGACGCTGGACTCACTGCAGCCCCCGCCACCCTGGGCTGGGGCGAGTCATTCAGGCTGCAGAATGGTGAGCCCTCCGAGCCTGGCCGAGCCGAAGCCGCCTCGCCAAAACGAGGCCGCCTCCACTCACCAGCGCCTCGCCGCGGCCTCGCCACACCGCCATGGATCCTGCCTCCGGCCTCTGGGGCTAATCACCCTGGGTGGCTCCGGGGGCTCCTCCCAAGGGGCCTGGCACCGCAATGCCAGGGATTGGGGACCCCGCCAGCGCGGACTCACCCTCCGCCCCACCGTCCACCGGCCTTTATTGGCGCTGGTCATTCAGGGCGGAGAATGTGCAGGGCACACCGAGCCCTGGCGCATTTCAGGCCCGCGCCAAACTCTTGGGCCCCTCCACTCCTCCACGCCTCAGCTCGGCCTGCCCCTCGCTCGCTGCACATCCAGCAGATCGGGCTTGCAGGCCTCAGGCCCAAGCTCTGGCCTGGTGGGCTTTCGGGGCTGTGACCGGCCGCGCCTGGGTTGGGGACCAGGACCCGCGCTGGTCTACCCTCCGCCGCCACCCGGCCGTTATTGCGCCGCCTGTCATCAGGCGCAAAGGCAGCGGGGCCTCTGGGCCCCACGACCTTGGAGAGGCCCCAGGCGCCAAAATGTTTGGGCCCACTCCTGCTCAGCCAGCGCCCCTCACTCGCCCGCCCATCCGTCACTTTGGCTTGAGTTGTTCGCCCATGCCTTTTGCTAACCTCGGCCTCGGTCGGTCCCGAGAGGCCCCTGACAAGGGGCCGGGATCCCAACGCTGAGGATTGGGGACCCCAGTGCCCAGGGCCGGACTAACACTGTTGCCCTCCACCACCTGGGCCACTAGGGGCGCTGCCGCTCATTCCCGGCGGGGAGGGGCAGGAGCCCTCAAGCCCCCACTCACCGATTGATGGCCCCCCGCCCCAAAGCGCTTGGGCCACTTCCACTAGTCAGCGCCCTGCCCTCCAACCCGCACCTAACCCGACTCGGCTAGCCGGATCGGACGTGACCACCCTGAGGCTAACCATAACCTGGTACGGTTTCGAGACCTCCCAAAGGGCCGCGCCGCCAGCCGCACGGGTCACTGGGCGTCCTAGCCCCAGGGCCGGACTCACCCTGCAGCCACCCTACCCGAGCCGCCAGGAGGCCGCCCGGTCAGTTCAGCGGAGCGGGAGAAGGCAGGGTCCTACCAAAGCCCCTGGCGAGCCGCCGAGAAGCCGCAGCGCAAAAACCTGTGGCCCAGGTGCACTTCGCCAGCTCCTCCAGCCTGGCCCGTGCAGCACGCTCACCGAGGGGATTGGGCTGTGGCTCCACTGGGGGTAAGCCCTAACTCAGGTGGGTCCCCCAGGGGCCCATCCAGGAAGATCGCCCAGCCCAACGCTAGGGATTGGGGACCACGAGACCAGCAGCGTTCACCCAGAGCCCCCACCTGGGCTGGGCACCGACTGTTGGGGAGAGCGGGGCAGGGCCCTCGAGCCCCGCGACTTAGACCCGGCGCGCCAAAATGCTTTGGCCCCAGCTTCCTGCCAAGCGCCTCACTCCGCCCACGCCCACTCCACTCGCC
>NW_024426546.1:8427-10441 GCF_017311325.1 Ursus maritimus
GCACAGCCGGCATTTCGGGCCTGCCGGCATCCTGCTTGCTAACCCTAACCCTAGGTCAGTCCCCGAGAGGCCCATAACAAGGGGCCTGGGGCTGCAACGCTGGGGATTGGGGACCCCTGAGACCCAGGGCCAAACTAACACTGCTGCCCCTCCACCACCTGGGCCACTAGGGGCGCTGCCGCTCATTCAGGGCAGGAGAACAAACAGGGCCCTCATAGCCCCCAAGGACCTTCGAAGGCCCCCACCCAAAAGCGCTTGGGCCCACGCTCCCACTAGTCAGCGCCCTCACCTCAACCCGCCCCTCCGCTCGAAACACAGCAGGCGGATCGGACCTGCCGTACTCCTGGAGGCTAATCCTAACCCTAGGTCGGTCCCCGAAGGGCCCATCCAAGGGGCTTGGCGCCCCAACGCTGGGGATTGGGAACCTCCGAACCCCAGCGCTGGACTCACCCTGCAGCCCCCCGCCACCCGGGCCGCTAGGGGCGCCGCCAGTCATTCAGGCTCGAGAACGGGTAGGGCCCTCCGAGCCCCTGGCGAGCCGAGCGCCTGCGCCAAAACACTTGGGCCCACGCTCCCACTCACCAGCGCCCTCCCCTCGGCCCGCCCCCCCCCACACCGCCCATGTGTCCCTGCCGGCCTCCTCGGGAATCCTAACCTAGGTCGGCCCCAAGGGGCTCCTCCCAAGGGCCTGGCAAATGCCAGGGATTGGGGACCCGCCCCAGCGCTGGACTCACCCTCCGCCCCACCGCCACCCGGGCCTTTATTGGCGCCGCTGGTCATTCAGGCGGGAGAATGTGCAGGGCACACCGAGCCCCTGGCGCATTTCGAAGGCCCCCGCGCCAAACTCTTGGGCCCCCGCTCCCACTCCTCAACGCCCTCAGCTCGGCCTGCCCCTCCGCTCGCTGCACATCCAGCAGATCGGGCTCGCAGGCCTCCTGGGGCTAACCCTAACTCTAGGTGGGCTCATGGGCCCTCGCAGGGCCTGGCGCCCCAACGCCTGGGATTGGGGACCCGAGACCCAGCGCTGGACTCACCCTCCGCCCCACCGCCACCCGGGCCGTTATTGGCGCCGCCTGTCATCAGGGCGGACAGAGGCGGGAGCCCTCTGACCCCCAGCGACCTTGGAGGGCCCAGGCGCCAAAATGTTTGGGCCCAGGCTCCTGCTCGCCAGCGCCCTCACTCCGCCCCTCCACTCCGCCGCGCCGGCATTTTGGCCTCCCGGCATCCTGCTTGCTAACCCTAACCCTAGGTCAGTCCCGAGAGGCCCTGACAAGGGGCCCGGGATCACGCTGGGATTGGGACCCCAGTGCCCCAGGGCCGGACTAACACTGTTGCCCCTCCACCACCTGGGCCACTAGGGGCGCTGCCGCTCATTCCCGGCGGGAGAAGGGCAGGGCCCTCAAGCCCCCTTCCACGATTCGGCCCCCTGCCCCAAAGCGCTTGGGCCCACGTTCCCACTAGTCAGCGCCCTCACCTCAACCCGCCCCTCGCTCGAAACACAGCGCCGGATCGGACCTGCCGGCCTCCTGGGGAGCCTAACCTAACCTGAGTCGGTTCCCGAGGCCCCTCCCAAGGGGCCTTGCGCCGCCATGCCCGGGATCCTGGACGTCCTAGCCCGGGGCCGGACTCACCAGCCACCCGCCACCCGGGCCGCTAGGAGCGCCGCCGTCATTCAGGCGGGAGAAGGGGCAGGGTCCTCAACGACCTTGAAGGCCGCCCCAGCGCCAAAACCTGTGCGCCCACGGTCCTCGCCAGCTCCTCCCTGGCCCGCCGCGTAACAGCGGCGAGGATTGTGATGGCCTCCTGAGCGCCTAACGGAGTGGGTCCCCAGGGGCCATCGAGGTGCTGGCGCCCCAACGCCGGGGATTGGGGACCGAGACCCAGCGCCGGATTCACCCAGCAGCCCCCACCCCTGGGCCGCTAGGCCGCCGGTTATTCAGGGGGAGAACGGGCAGGGCCCTCTGAGCCCCCAGCGACCTTGAAGGCCCCGCGCCAAAATGTTTGGGCCCAGGCT
>NW_024426546.1:10466-11804 GCF_017311325.1 Ursus maritimus
GCCAGGGATTGGGGACTCCCGAGCCCCAGTGCCGGACTCACCCTCCGCCCCCCCGCCACCCGGGCCGTTATTGGCGCCGCCGGTCATTCAGGGCGGGAGAATGTGCAGGGCACACCGAGCCCCTGGCGCATTTCGAAGGCCCCCGCGCCAAAACGCTTGGGCCCACGGTCCCACTCCTCAGCTCCCTCAGCTCCGCATGCCCCTCCGAACGCCGCACATCCAGCAGATCAGGCTTGCCGGCCTCCGCCCCTCCGCCACCCGGGCTGTTATTGGCGCCGCCAGTCATTCAGGGCGGGAGAACGTTCAGGGCACTCCGAGCCCCTGGCGACTTTCGAAGGCCCCCCGCGCCAAAACGCTTGGGCCCACGGTCCCACTCCTCAGCTCCCTCAGCTCCGCATGCCCCTCCGAACGCCGCACATCCAGCAGATCAGGCTTGCCGGCCTCCTGGGGGCTAACCCTAACTCTAGGTGGGCTCCTGAGGGGCCGGTCCCAAGAGGCCTGGCGCCCCAAGGCTGGGGATTGGTAACCCCAGACCCAGCACTGGAACCGCCCTGCAGCCCCCCGCCACCTGGGCCTCCCAAGGGGCCTTGCGCTGCCACGCTGGGAATCGTGGACGTCCTACCCCAGGGCCGGACTCAACCTGCAGCCCCTCGCCACCTGGACTGCTAGTGGTCCGCTGGTCATTCATGGCGGGAGAATGGGCAGGGCCCTCCGAGCCCCGGTGAACTTCTAAGGCCCCCTGCGCAAAACGCTTGGGCCCACGCTCCCGCTCTCCAGCGCCTTCACCTCAGCCCACACCCCAGCTCACCGCACCACCGGTGGATCAGGCAAGCCAGCCTCCTGGTGGCTAACCCTAACCCTAGGTCGGCCCCCGATGGGAAACTCCCAAGGGGCCTGGCGCCGGACGCCGGGGATTGCGGACCCTGGAGCCCCAGCGCCTGACTCACCTTCCTGCCCTGCCGCCACCCGGGCCGCGAGTGGTGCCAGAGGTCAATCAGGGCGGGAGAACGGGCAAGGCCCTGTGAGCCCCCGGCGACCTTTGAAGGCCCCCCGCGCCAAAACATTTGGGCCCAGGCTCCCGCTTGCCAGCGCCCTCACTGCGCCAGCCACTCCCCCCCCCCCCCAGCCGGCATTTCGGGACTGCCGGCATCCTACTTGCTACCCGAACCATATGTCTGTCCCCGAGAGGCCCCTGACAAGGGGCATGGGGCTGCAACGATGGGGATTGGGGACCCCCGAGCCCCAGCGCTGGACTAACTGCTGCCCCTCAACCACCTGGGCCACTAGGGGCGCTGCAGCTCATTCAGGGCGGGAGAATGGGCAGGGCCCTCTGAGCCC
>NW_024426547.1:0-3566 GCF_017311325.1 Ursus maritimus
TGCCCACTATGTGGCGATCTCCGCCACGGGCTGAGGTGAGGTTGCGGGCTGGGGTGAGCATGGGCTTCAAGGTTGGGTTTAGGGATCACCAAAGTTCGCCGGGGGCTCTGGGGGCCCTCCTGGTTCTCCCGCCCTGAATGCTCTACAGCCTCCCAAGTGGCACGGTTTCCTTCGGGCTGGCAGGCTTTGTCCTGCAGTGGGGCTCAGGTGTCCCCAGTCCCTGGGGCTGTGGCACCGGGCCCCAGGGGAAGGACCCTACCCAGCCGACCTAGGGTCAGGTGTAGGCCCCAGGAACCCGGCAGGCCTGATCTGCCATCTCTGGGATGAGCTCGGTGGCAAGCTGCAGGGAAGGCGTGGGGCGGGATGAGCGTGGGCCTCAGGGTTGGGGTGTATGGGGCCACCGAGGATCGCTGGGGGCTCAGGGGGGCCCTACCAGTTCTCCTGCATGGGATGCTCTGTGGCGCCCCAAGGGGCATGGTTTCCTGAGGGGTGGCAGGCTGAGTCCCGTGGTGGGGCTCAGGTGTACCCAATCCCCGGGGTTACGGTACGGGTTAGGGTATGGGTTATGGTTAGGGTATGGGTGAGGTTAGGTGTTAGAATTAGGGGAAGGAGAGGGTACGGGTTAGGGTTGGGTTTAGGGGTTACAGGTTAGAGGTTATGGGTTAGGGTACAGATTAGGGTTTAGGGTACGGGTTAGGGTTTAGGGTTTGGGGTTAGGGTTGGGGTTAGGGTTGGAGTACGGGTTACGTTTAGGGTATGGGTTAGGGTTAGGGTACGAGTTAGGGTACGCATTAGGGTACAGTTTAGGGTACGTGTTAGCGTACGGTTTAGGGTAAGTGTTGGCGTACGGATTTGGGTACGGTTTAGGGTACGGGTTAGGGATAGGGTACGGGTTAGTGTTAGGGTACAGTTTAGGGTTATGGTACAGGCTAGGTTATGGTTTAGGGTTAGGGTTAGGGTACGCGTTAGGGAACGGGTTAGGGATAGGTGTAGGGTACAGTTTAGGGTTAGGGTATGGGTTAGGGTACGGGTTAGGTTACAGGTTAGGGTTAGGTATGGTTTAGGGTATGGGTTAGGGTCCGGATTTGGGATAGTTTACGGGTTAGGGTATGGGTTAAGGTTAAGGTAAGGGTACTGGTTAGGGTAGGGTACGGGTTACAGTTTAGGGTTTAGGGTTACAGTTAGGGTACGGGTTAGGGTTAGGTTATGGGTTGGGTTAGGTTACGGGTTATGGTACGATTTAGGGTATGGGTTAGGGTCAGTGTTTAGGGTTTAGGGTTAAGGTTAGGGTACAGGTTAGGGTACGGGATAGGTTTAGCTTTAGGGTTAGTTTACGGGTTAGGGGTAGGGTTAGCTGAAGGGGTAGCGTTAAGGGTAGGGTTAGGGTTTGGGGTTAGTGGTTAAGGTTAGGGTTTATTGTTTAGGGCTTCGGGATTAGGGTTAGGGTTTAGGGTTTAGTGTTAATGTTAGGGTTTAGGGTTTAAGGATTAGGGTTTAGGGTTAGATTTAGGGTAGGGTTAGGGTTAGGGTAAGGGTTAGGGGTTATGGTTAGGGTTAGGGGTTAAGGTTTAGGGTTTAAGGTTAGGGTTTAGGGTTTAGAGTTAGGGTTAGACCTCAGTAGGCCAGCAGGACCGATGCGCCGGCTGTGCGGCGAGCAGAGGAGTGGGCTGAGGTGAGGCCGCTGGCGAGCGGGAGTATGGTATCCAGCGTTTTGGCGCAGGGGCCTTTTAACGTCGCTAGAGGCTCAGAGGGCCCTGCCCGTTCTCCTACCCTGAATAACCGGCGATGCCCCTAGTGGCTCTGTTGGCGGTGGGGCAGCAGGGTGAGTCCCACGCTGCAGCTCGGGTATCCCCAATCCCCGGCTTGCAGTGCCAGGCCCCTTGGGAAGGGCTCCTCGTGGGCCGACCTAGGGTTAGATTTAGCCCCCATGAGGCCAGCAGGCGTGATCCTCTGGCTAGGCGGCTAGAGGTGGGTGGGCCGAGGTAAAGGTGCTGGGGAGCAGGATGGTGGGCCCCTGCATTTTGGCGTGGGAGGCTTCAAATGTCACCGGTTTCTCCAGGGCCCTGTCTGTTTTCCCACCCTGAATGACCGGCGGCGCCCCTAGCGGCCCGGGTGGCAACGTTGTGGGAGGGTGAGTCCAGCTCTGGGGCTTGGGGTACCAGATCCCCGGCGTAGTGGCACCAGGACCCTTGGGAGGGGCCCCTGGGGCGACGACCAAGGTTAAGGTTAGCCCCCAAAAGACCGTCAGGCCCAATCCGCACACTGTGCGGTGAGTGGAGGTGCGGGCCGAGGTGAGGGCGCTGGGGAGCGGGAAAGTGGGCCCAAGCATTTTAGTGCAGGAGGTCTTCGAAGGTCGCCAGGGGCTCAGAGGGCCCTGCCCCTTCTCCCTCCTTGAATTATCAGCGGCGCCCCTACTGGCCCAGTTGGCGGCAGGGCGGCAGGGAGAGTCTGGCGCTGGGGCTCGGGTGTCCCCAATCCCCGGCGTTGTGGCGCAAGGCCCCTTGGGAGGGGCCCCTCGTCGACCGACCAAATGTTAGAGTTAGCCCCCAGGATGCCTGCAGGCCTGATCTGCCGGGTGTGCCACAAGCGGAGGGGCGGGCTGAGATGTGGGTGCTAGCAAGCAGGAGTGTGGGCCCAAGCGTATTCGCAAGTTGGGCCTTCGAAGGTCGCCAGGGGCTCGAAGGGCCCTGCCTGTTCTCCTGCACTGAATGACCGGCAGCGCCCCTAGCGGCTCGGGTGGCGTCGGGGCGGCAGGGTGAGTCTGGCGCTGGAGCTCAGGGGTCCCCAATCCCTGGTGTTGCTGCGCCAGGCCCCTTGGGAGGTTCCCCTCAGGGGCCAACCTAGGGTTAGGGTTAGCCCCCAGGAGTCTGGCAGGCCCAATCCGCTGGCTGTGCAGCCAGGAGAGGGGCTGGCTGAGGTGAGTGTGCTGGTGAGCAGGAGCATGGGCCCAAGCATTCTGGCTCCTGGGGCCTTAGAAGTTCACTGGGACTGGGAGGGCCCTGTCCATTCTCCCGCCCTGAATGACTGGTGGCGCCCTAGCGGCCTGGGTGCCGGCGGGGCGGCAGGTCTGGCAGGCCCAATCCGCTGGCTGTGCAGCCAGGAGAGGGGCTGGCTGAGGTGAGTGTGCTGGTGAGCAGGAGCATGGGCCCAAGCATTCTGGCTCCTGGGGCCTTAGAAGTTCACTGGGACTGGGAGGGCCCTGTCCATTCTCCCGCCCTGAATGACTGGTGGCGCCCTAGCGGCCTGGGTGCCGGCGGGGCGGCAGGGTGAGTCCGGCACTGGGGCTGGGGGTCATCAATCCCCGGTGTTGCGGCAACAGGCCCCTTGGGAGGGGCCCTTCGGGGGCCAAACTAGGGTTAGGGTTAGCCCCCAGGAGGCCAGCAGGCCTGATCCGACAGCTGTGCGTCGAGCGGAGGGTGGGCCAAGGTGAGCAAGCTGGCGAGCGGGAACATGGGCCCAAACGATTTGGCACGGGGGACCTTTGAAGGTCGCCGGGGGCTCAGAGGTCCCTTCCCGTTCTACCGACCTGAATGAGTGGCGGGGGCCCCAGCGGCCGGGGGGGGGGG
>NW_024426547.1:11369-11756 GCF_017311325.1 Ursus maritimus
GCGAGCGGAGGGGCGGGCTGAGGAGAGGGTGCTGGCAAGCAGGAGCGTAGGCCCAAGCGTTTTGGCGCGGGGGTCTTCGAAGGTCGCCGGGGGCTCGGAGGGCCCTGCCCATTCTCCCGCTCTGAATGACTGGTGGAGTCCCTACTGGCCCGGTAGCTGAGGGGCGGAAGGGTGACTCTGGCACTGAGGCTTGGGGGTCACCGATTCCCGGAGTTGTGGCACCAGGCCTTTGGGAGTGGCCCCTTGGGGTCTGACCTAGGGTTAGTGTTAGCCCCCAGGAAACAGGCAGGCCTGATCCACTAGCTGTTCATCGAGCAGAGGGGTGGGCCGAGAAGAGGGCGCTGGTGAGTGGGAGTGTGGGCCCAAGCATTTTGGCGCGAGGGGCCT
>NW_024426548.1:0-11750 GCF_017311325.1 Ursus maritimus
GTGTGTCATTCTTCCGTATTCCTTTATACCTTCCCTACCCGGTGCGTATCTCCGAGGCACATATATATTAGCCACTAGTATTTATTTTCTCAGTATAGTTGGATACTATGTACAGGTTATCTGTACACAGTGTAAAGAAAAATTTACATAACAAATGTCATGGCAGGTTTCAAGCCCCAAAAATTTACATAACAAATGTCATGGCAGCTTTCAAGCCCTCCATGAGGCGGGAAGGAGCCTCTCCCATTTTGTTCACGGCCTCATCCCCATCGCCCGGACCAGTGCTCGGCCCACATGGCTTGGCAAAACAAATGTCAAGGAACGCTTGCCGCCTGGCGCTACGTTTCAGTGGAAATAGAAGGAAATGCTAGCAAATTCGGATGAAGAGGGCCTGTTTAGCCACTTTGCCTAGGGCAGCCCTGTGCAAGTTCCGTGGGGCTGGGAGTGACAAACAGCCTGTTACCAGCACCTGGTTGTCCCAGGTGAGTGGGCGTCGAATGCAGGTGGGCGACGCTTCTGTGGGCCCTCTCTGCTTCCTGGAGGCGGGGTGCCCGGGAAGCCTGGGAGACCCACCTGTCGGTACAAGGAGAAGCCAAGGTACTAGAATGCTGCTGAGTTTAACCCGAAGTGATACAGGAGAGAAGCTGGCATGATTCAGAGTTTAAAAATGCGTTGTGCAAATAGACCGCGTGCCAGGCTCCCAGGGAATTTGGCTGCGCTGGAAGCGGCTCTGGATGAGGAATGCGGGGCTCCAGCCTCAGCACAAGCTCCAACAAGGAGCCAGAGTGCACCGCGGTCAGCAGTGGTCAGGGCTGCTCTAACTTCGCAGATAGATCGGCAGCAGAAACTCGCTTCTCAGCCCAAACAAGGAAGGTCTAGTGAGGGAAGCTAACACTTCAAAGTACTGAATGAAGAGGGGCACCGGGGGGCTCCGTCGGTGACGCGACTGCCTTCTGCTCAGGTCATGATCCCAGGGTCCTGGGATCGAGCCCCGCGTCGTCACATCATCGGGTGCCCTGCTTAGCGGGGAGCCTGATTCTCTCCCTACTTGTTCGCTCTCTTTTCCTCCCTGACAAATAAATAAGTAAATCTTAAAAAAAATAAAAAAAAAAAACAAAGTACTGAATGAAGAAACATGACCCCCTCCCTATGTATTCTTCACCTGGGCATACTCACCACACCAAGAAAGTGCCCTTTGCCCAAAAGCAATTTTCCCAGTTTTTGTGGTCTCACATCATAAAGCTTGACTGGCGCCTGGACTTGAACTGAATTCCGTTGGCAGAGTAAACAGCGTCCCAGCAGTGCGAAGGACATAATGTAATGATGACGTCCACCCCTCCTGTTTCTTTCGGTGAGCCCAGAAAGTCTCTCAGGACCCCTGGTGAGCTGGCTGCATGGAGGCAAAATCTTTGAGCTCTAGAAGGTGGGGATTGCCTGGGGAGCCACCTCCGGCCACCTGCCCTGTTCCCACGCTCCTCTGCCACCAAGCGCCAAGGGAAGCTGCAGGGTGTCCGAAAGGGCCCACAGGCCCTGAGCTCTGTAGTCAGGCGTTGTTTGCAGCTGCGAGGCTGCCAGCTGCCAGATGGAGCCAGGATCCAGGCGAGGGAAACCCACTTATCCGGGGGCCAGCACTGAGAGCCACTTCCGGGCTCCCCCTTTCTGCACGTCCCCGCACCCCTCAGCTTGCCTTTTGCAGGCCCGCTTTGCTTCCTCCGTACCTGAGCTCTGCGGAGGAGGATCGGGGCCGCAGACGGTCAGGGTAGAACCTTCCCAGGAGGAGTCAGCTCTCTGTTCCTCCTCTGTTCCTCCCTGTCAGGCTGAGGCTTGCTTCCTAGTTCCAGGCTCACAGAGGAAAGGGGAGAAGAGGAAAACGCTTGAATGATATGTGAGCTTTGGGAGAACTGTCTTCGGGATCGTAGGACCAGACGGGCTCGCTCTTGTCCCACGTCCTGGCTAGAGCTAAGATGAGTGTCACACAAAATGGTAAAATCAACAGCTTTCTCCTCAGGTTCTCCAACAACCCCTCTCTCCTCTCTCCTACCTGCAGGCTTCCCTTCACCCCACGGCCAGGTCCCAGTGACCTCTGACCGCCACTGCCTCTGCCCACACACTCTTCTCTCCCTTCCTTCCTTCCCAGCTCTGCACAGGAGACGGGTGGGATAAGACGTGGTTAAAGGACTTCACACCTCTGGGTTACAAACTAGCCCTTCACTGCGATGTTCCCCGGATCTACAGTAGCGTCTGGCACATGGCAGCCACTCGACAAATACCTGCTGAGTACAAGACTGAAAAAGTGGAATTCCAAGAGATCCATCCACTGTCTGGGGTATTTTCACAGAGGAAGAAGGTAACGGCCTTACTTGCAGCTTCCAAGTCACTTTTACACACTCAAAGGACAGGATCTGTGCATTTCCAACAGCTCCGTGGCCTAGTTGATGTTTTATTGTACGAAGAAACCTTACAAATGGTACCATTGAGGAAACTCTTTCCTGGCTTACAGGAGCCTAATCCTACATCCCTAAAAATTCTCTCATGCACATGGGCCTTTTTGCTCTTCACATGCCCACTGAGGTTCTTATGAAGGGACAGAAAAAGTAAGTAAGCCCCTTTCTTTTTTCTTTTTATTGTACGAAGAAACCTTACAAATGGTACCATTGAGGAAACTCTTTCCTGGCTTACAGGAGCCTAATCCTACATCCCTAAAAATTCTCTCATGCACATGGGCCTTTTTGCTCTTCACATGCCCACTGAGGTTCTTATGAAGGGACAGAAAAAGTAAGTAAGCCCCTTTCTTTTTTCTTCCTTCCTTTCTTCTTTTCTTTTTTTTTTTTTCTTTCCTTCCTTCCTTCCTTCCTTCCTTCCTTCCTTCCTTCTTTCTTTCTTTCTTTCTTTCTTTCTTTCTTTACCATCTCCACTCTCCTCCCCACCCCAGTCAGCTCTCCCCACCTCCTGGCTGAAGCCAGCTCCCCTCCTCCCACCTCATCCCCTGCTCTAGCCACGAGGGACATGTGCTTCTCTATACTAACCTGCTTCTCACACCTCTGTGCTTCTGCATGGCATTCCCTCTGCCTCCAAGTCTCTTCCCTCACGTCTGTATTGGTTTGATCTCTCCCTGGGCTTCAAAGCCCAATTCAAATGTTTTCTGTCCTTTGCAACTTTCCCCTGATTCCCTTTAGGGATCATAGACTGTGCCTATGCCGCGTCAAGAAGAATTTATAAACGATCTACTCGGGGCTCAGCTTGACAATAAATGAAGTGGGGGAGTTGAAAGCGGTAGAAGATACAAGCTGTGCTCCCAGGGGCCAGAAAGCCTAGTCTGAAAGGCAGGGGGGCTGTCATGAGAACATATAAACCAAGATCCATCCATCTGCGGTTGCTTGGGAGAAGCACTGTGTGTTTTTAAATAAAGAAATTCCTGCTTCTAATTTCCCTGGATCTTTCTATATAAAGTTCCTCATGTTAGAAACAGCTTGACTGAAAATCGGTGCTTGCAGGGAAGAGTACCTGCTCTGGAATGTCGGGTGGAGGTGTTGATTCCCCGGGCGAGGTGGCATCCCATGGCAGAAACCTGGCTTTGGCAGTGCGGGAAGGATGAAACAGAGGCAGAGAATGGTTAGCGGTTCTTGGAGTAGGTCAGGCAGGAGGTCAGAGAGACCAGGAGGGTAGGCTGCCACAAGGATAATAAAAATAGAAGAAGTGGCCAACATCTCCGTTCCCAACCTCTTCTGAGGCTGCATATAAGCTCTTGAAGGGGGAGGGGAAGTCTGAAACAGTGCTAGGAAAAAGAGAGTGTCCGAAGGATTGGAATCCCAGATCAAGAAGGGATTTTCTATCGTGGAGGCTGCCATTGTGTTTGAAAGTATGATGTGCTCAGATTGTGTTTAGACTCCCCTAGGCGAGATTCAGTTTGTTGATGGTGAAATTGAGTGGATGAATGGCATTGTGTTTCATGGCATTGGGGATTATCTCAAGGCATCCCGAGAAGCCTAGAGCCCGTTATTTCCCAGAATTATTTAATCTGGTCTTGAGTTGTCCTACCAGCCCTGAATGAACAATGATGGCTTGTGTTTCTCAGTAAGAATTTGTATCTACAAATACTGTTAGTGCTCTTTTGGAAAAAGAGTCATAATGTTGGTTGCAGAAAGCAGAAGCTATAAGCTATCCATATAAAGATAGGTGTAAATACAATATCCCGAATTACCTATCAATTCACAACCCGAAAGTAATTATGAACATTTTATTGTCCCCTTTCAGCGTTGTCTTAATGTTTGTACGTGTGTGTTTTATTCTTCTGTAAGCACATTCTTTTACCTTCAAAGAATCATCTTTGAATGTTGACTCCCTCTTTGCCTGGGGTTGGGAAGGGATGAGGAAACCAACTCCACAGGAAAACTGTACTTCTATTCTAGAAGTAGTCCTCCAGACCTCAAATACCCCAACTGCTCAGCTCTGTCTTCTTAGTCCTGGAGGCAATTTGACGCCTAGGCCGGCTTCCTGCTTCCTGCTCTTCCCGCCCCTCCGTCCCAGCCCCCAGTCCCTAATCTGGGGGTTTAAGGGAGTGAGCAGGCTTAAGGGGTAGGTGCTACTGAATCAAGGTGTTAGAATCGATTATGTGTTGAGATGGAAAGTCTCTACAGATAACCTTTGACCCACCTGTGAGGAGATGAATTCTCTGTGACTCCCGGAGATTCGCCTGCACTCTCCTTCTCTGGACTCGTAAGAGTGCCTCTTAATGGAAGCTCACGAACTCAAGAGTTGAAAGGCCCACGTGTGTGGCATCATGTCCGATCTCCCATCTGGTATAGGAACCCCTCCCTAGCACTCCTGCCAGGGAGCCCCCAACCTCAGCCAAGCATCACTAGAATAAAGAAATCAGGGCTGTTTATGTCAGTGTTGGGTGCCCCCAAAGCCAAACAATTCTATATTGATTTTCAGCTAAAATCTGATTTGAAATGAGGTGACATGATGGAAAAGTTATTTACTTTATTGTGATAGTTTTGCCCTCAGGGATCATTTACTTTAGGCTGTACTGAAAGATTCCAGTTTCTTAAGAAAGGGGAAGGGACCACGAACCTCCTGAAATTATACACAAAACCATGTGAATATGTGCATATGTGCTCCTTAATTTGGGAGGGGGGCTTGGGGCCAGAGGGTCTGTGGGATTCTGTAAGCCCAGGAGTCCCGCACAGTCCCTCGCCATCCCTGAGGCGCCATGTTGAGTTGAGGCTCTCACACTCCAAAGGAATACAGACCGGATCTCGTTCAGATCTTGCTCAGCGAGAGGCGCCCTGACATCCCTGCCTGCCGGCTTGTCGCAGAGGTGCTAGGGCTTTGTCTTTAGCCCAGAATAAGTCCCCCTTTCCCAAGCAGAGCCCAGCGAATGCGCCATGTGTCTGGAGGCTGGCCATGTGGAAACACGATGCCTTCGGGGGGCCTTCATGTGGCTACTGCTCTCATTTCTCAGATGTGGCCACCTGTCTGGGCCATGACTTCTCTACGTCAGTGCCACCCAACTCTGGAAAAGGCATGAGCGATAATGGTGGTGTTCATGCTCCACCCGAAGTGCAGCAATTTTCCAAAGGTGGAGAGTTAACATTTGAAAACCCCTAATGAGGGATCCATGCTTCAGAGGGGTTCCTTAGCACGTCAAATAGTATTACTGAAATCTCCACCACAAAGGCTGTGTCTGTGAGCACCTGGAATGTTGGAAGTAAAAGTTCCACTGGAGGAATGGGTGGTATTCAAGTCATGCAAATTGGTAACACCAGGTCTCAAATGAAATAAGAGAAACTAAAGCCGTCACAGGTAAATATGCTCCAGTTTTTCTTGTCCTCTGTAGGATCTTTCAAGAGTTTACCATCGCTGTGGAGTTAAATCCAAAATATTTAATTTAGCAATTCTGCTTCACTGGGCTGGAGCCTCCTTATGGCAGTCAGCAACCCTCACTTCCGCACAAGCTGGTTTGGCTTTAGCTACACAGTCCCACCTTCCTGACTCAGCAGGTCAGACTGTGACCCTTTTTAAGACCTGCTCACATGCCATTTTCTTGGCCAGAAACACTCTCCTAGACAGAGCTCTGCTACGTGCTGAAGACACTAACCCTTTCTAAACCTTCATTTTCTCATCTATGATATGAGGGGAAAAAATCACTCTCTACTATATTACTAAGGATTAATGAGATTACATCTGTAGGGGGTTTAGCTCGGTGCCTGGCACAGGGAAAATGTGATCGTTCTTTTCATTATTAGTCACCTATATAACTCTCGCTTGATCACCAGAACTTATCTCAAGGGTCTTCTTTTCTGGAGGGTTTCTCTGGTCACTTTCCCACACCCAAACCAAGATAATACATCCCTACTCCAGGCTCTCACAAAGTCTAGCCAACCTCTATGGAAGTGTGTGCCACATTCCATAGTCAATTTTCTTTTTGTGTATTTATCTCCACCTAAAAACCATTATCGCCTCGAGGGCAGGAGCTATATCTTTTTTTTTTTTTTTAAAGTCCCCAGTGCCAAGTATATAATAGACACTCAGTAAATGAACTACTTAGGGACGTGTGGCTCCCTAAAGAGACACTTGGGAGGAGGCTTTGAGAATTACCATCCAATGGTGGAATGGTAGTCACCCGGAAAAGGAGTAAAGGAAGTTGATTTGCAAATTATGGAGAGAAATCAGTGCAATGTATGGAAGCACTTCTGTGACTGTTCAAAAACTGGAATGAGCTGCCTCAGTGGTATTTCCTTCCCCAGAGTTATTTCAGCAGAGGCCAGAAACAGTAGATGGTTGTACCCCTGGGATAAGAGAGCAGTCTATAAGACACCATCTCACATTTTTGGACATTCTGTGACAATTCCATATGAGAAATAGTTTTTTGAAACGCTCTGAAACAAATACTTGAGCTGTATTGCATATTGATTCTCTATCTTAACATATTTAACTCTTCTCCTAAGTATACTTTTTAGTTTTCAAATGATCTATATGTTTTCTTGATCAGTTCTATTACTTGCATATATACTTATCTTATATGCAGCTAATATCAAAGATAGGTTTATTGATAATACATTCTATGAGACTTTTGCTTGGCTGCTGCAAAATGGAGGTAGAGTTGTAAATTGTTTGTGTCAAATTGTTGGGTTTTAAGTCCACTCACTGAAAGCCCAAGATCGCTGAGGGGGCCATTTTGGCTTTAAAACCAGAATGACTTTAAACCAACAATGGTTTTAAAATTTAAAAGATCAGGTAAATCTTGAGTTGATTCAAACCTCTAACTTCACAGTGTCAGTGGATGCTGAAAAATTTTGAAAACCTCCAGAGAAAAGTCAAATTCAGAATAAATCCAAGACCCAGGCTACTTTTTCCAATTTATGGCAGCCAATTAATCCTTGGATGGGGAATATTTCAAGTTATGACTTGTGTACAAACTTTATATAACAGGAAGTTCCCATGTTACCTCTGGGGTAAGTCCCTTTAATCACCCAGGAACACAGGAGGGGGCTTTCCATTAAGCAGATATTATGTGAATACATAAAAACAAATAGATCTAATCTGCTCATCAAGAATGATCTTGTCATTTTTATTAGTCAGTAGCCCTGGATTAAACATTTAGCAATTTCTTCTGAAGCTTCTTTGGAAAAGCAGAGAGACCAGGAAGGAACCTTAGGAAAGAGTCAGATCACTTCAAGTGTTTGTATCTTATATCTTTTTCTTTCTTTATTACTTTTTGGATCTCTCTCGGCATCAGTTGGGCGAGCATCTAGGAGAGGTTGAAAGCTCTGCCTTAAGACTAAAGCATCTCTTTTCAACACCAAGCAGATTGAAGACCAAGATAAGCAACTAAATTGTGATACTTTCAATAAAATCGGTTTGATTAAATTTGAGAATTGTCCAGTTTGGCTGCCTGTCTTGGTCAAATAAACAGGACATTAGTTACATCTTGACTCCACCTGTGGCCATGTAGACAGGGTTTATTGATGCTCATCTCCGAGAAGTTTCCTTGGCTTTAACACAACATAGCCTAGCTATTGTTCTTTGTGACGAATGTGACAACTGGTCACACTTGTGGTCACACTAGGAAACAAAAATTCCTGGGAAAAGCCTACGAATAAATAAGAGGCCTCCTAGCCACTGACAAAAACAAGTCATGGCATTTCTGCAGGTTATCTCATTATTGAAAAATTGGTGTTGAGGACAGACTTACAAGAAACCCTGCTAAATTCCTTAAAAGATTTCATGTTGTATAAAATTGATAAGGTACCATTCTCAATCTCATTATATTGAGATTCCTTTTTTTTCTTATCTAATATGCCATGTCAAGCATAGAATGAGTAAAATGACATCACACATCTCAACAGCTGGATAGTGCAATTAATCTTATAAGGGTGCCTTGCTCACACCTATGTGTCATTATGATTTTTTTCATGGAATCATTTTAAGGAATGCTAAGAAAATATTAAACTCACAGTATTTTTAACAAGGGAAATAGCATGGACTTTTAAAAAATAAAAGCAATAACGCAACTGTAATGTATTATTCTTGCCTTTTTGTTATTGGATAGACGTAGAATTTTATTTCTTGTTTAGAAGACTCCTTTTTTATAAAGAAGGAGGAGGAGGAGAATCCCAACAGTCAAAGTCTGGCTGAAAATTTCCCATTAATCCTATAATTCTATATAAGAAACAGTATTATGCCTTCAAATTTGTGACAAACTTTCCTGGAGGTTATGCTCAAGAAGCTAGAATTTTCTTAGATGAAGCCACCCTGAAAATTCTAAAATATTCTCTGCTTGCGAGAAAATCGTATATCTCAATTACTTGCCACTTCTCCTAAATACTGAAATCAAAATCACCTTTAGCTTTAAGAAGATATTCTATAATACAACATTTTGGCAACAATACATCAGTGTACCTTTAAGCAGAGACATCTCCAAAATGAGTCAGCTCTGTTTGGGCGCCGTTCTATAGGGTATAAATTTAATGTTCTGCCCCTTCAGGACACTAGAATAGTGATCATACATGCCATCTAGGCCCTGCCAACTTATTTGCCATTTCTCAAAATAATCTTAACTTGAATACTAAATAAGGAACCTCGCCCAGCAGCTGAGAAACACTTTATTCTGTGGTAGCTCTTTCCGTCCTAACTACCAACATCCACCAAGGTGGTAGTAAGACTCTCTTTATTTATTTATTTTTTTAAAGATTTTATTTATTTATTTGACAGAGATAGAGACAGCCAGCGAGAGAGGGAACACAAGCAGGGGGAGCGGGAGAGGAAGAAGCAGGCTCCTAGCTGAAGAGCCTGATGTGGGGCTCGATCCCATAACGCCGGGATCACGCCCTGAGCCGAAGGCAGACGCTTAACCGCTGTGCCACCCAGGCGCCCCGACTCTCTTTATTTTTAACTTTTTCTTAAATATGTTTATCTATATTGATGCAGCGTCATAAAATAGAAAGGCAAACCTCAGCAATTTCTTTCTGTGGAATAATTATCCCCTTAAAACTGGAAGCATTTGTCAAACTAAGGAAAGTACAAGCCAAAACGTCTCTCTGTAATTGTAGAAAACCACAGTGGTCTCCTGAGTTACCTATGTGGTTATATGCTTTAAATCGGGCTGGGAAGGAGGAAGCTGGAATGGTGGGCGGTCTTTGCAAATGGCTGCCGACCTCCATTGATTCCGGGAACTGGACCGGCCTAAGGAAGCCACTGTTCCATCTGAGACAATGCATATGAAGTTACCTAGAGTATGGCAATATTCAGTGAATTCTATGATATTTTTTGGCCCCATTTAGTCCTGCTGGGTAAAAAAGCAAAAGGAATATAGAGAAAAACCATGACAAGTGCAAGGCCACAAAATGGTGGTTGAGGGTGAGATTAAAAAGTGTGTGTGTGTGTGTGTAATCAGCTTTTAAATAATCCTTTCTTATAGTGGTATTCACAGTGATTAAGAGCAAAGTAATTTTTTTTTTTCATTTCCATGAAAGAATTGGAGATATTTACTTTTAAAAAGACCAAGTTCGGAGGACATCTGGGTGGCTCAGTTGGTTAAACGTCTGCCTTTGGCTCAGGTCATGATCTCAGGGTCCTGGGATCTAACCCTGTATCGGGCTCTCCACTCAGCGGCAAGTCTGCTTGGCCCTCTCCCTCTGTGATCTTTCTTGCTCTCTCTCTCAAATAAATAAATAAAATCTTGGAAAAAAAAGAAAAAGATCAAGTTCTGAAGATGGTAATGAGGGTAGAGGAAAGACCAGATGGATGTTTTTCACAGGAAATGTCTGTCCAATGGCAGAGGACTTTGACTATCCTTCAGGGATCTTAAGGGAAAAGTGAGAACCAATGAGTAAACACCAACATAATGGAGAATATTTTAGCTCAAGATATGGAAAAACTTTCTCCCAAGTCAGGCTGCCTGACTGAACTCGATTGACCTGAATGGTTACTTTTCAAGGACACTGTGAAGAGGATTATGCATCCTGTTGGGGGTGGCCTCCAAGATTTCTTCCAACCATGACGTTGGAGGTTTCTGTTATTCTAAATCTAAATCATACTTGCTCTCTGCTGAATTCCTCTCTGAGCTCATTTGTTTCAGAAGCCAGGCCAGAGATCAATCACATGGCTGCTACAAGAGTGGTTTCCTAGAGGACTTCCTTTTTCTCCAGCGTGTCCTAAAGTACTCACATGACTGATGTACTGCGCACCAGATGGGACACGGCCAGACGCAAGGGAGACAAGATAGATTTTTGGCCTGATCGTGTCAATAACATTCATGACATTAACACATTCAAAAGGGAAAACTAAAGATGAGAAAGGAATATGTGTAAAACTCAAAATCTTGTATCATTTCATTTACCACAAGAACACAGGCAAGTGGCCCATGAGTACATAATGGTAAGAGGAACGGAAGTCACTCTAACAATCACTGGTATTCTTGGGGCGTCTATTATCTCATAGTTTTGTCTCATTCCATCTTCATAGAAACTTCAGGAAAAGGGTACAATCACTAGCCTCATTTCTTAAGCACAGAGGTGTTAATTGCTACCCAAGTATGAACAGTCAGTAAATGGCATAGCAGGGACTCAGACCCAGATCTATCTCCTTCCATTCCCACAGTCTTCGCCACTGTGTTCAGAGGAGACTGGAGCCTTCCAAATATTTTGGATGGCCGCTGCCCGGGCAGCCCTGAATCAGGCTCTCTGCAGAGCATCTTTGACTAAGAACTTGAAAAGACAACACCAGTCCTGGATCACACCATCTCATGATTTTTAGAACTTTAGAGACAGTGGCTATCACCTATGTATAAACAATACGGCCTAAAGAGGAGATGAAATTCGGAACGTGTGATTATTTGAATTGCGTCAGAGACAATTTGGGGGAGTAGACCAATATTTCACATAGACAAAGATGTACTATTCAGTTACTTTTAGTAATACAATGTTCTTTTTTTTTCCCCTGAAAACAAAGTAAGAGACAATTTTGAGAGGAGTGGTCCAGGTTCAATATGAAGAATAAATTCCTGGGAGAGAAAATTAAAAAACTTAGGAATAAATTACCAAGGAAAGTTGTGACTTAAAAAAAATTACTCACCTCTGTGGACTAAGTTGTATTTTTACTACAGGAATGACTATATGACGCTCAAAAACATTCAGTAGGGAAAAAAGTTAGCTAAATTGTTTACTAGCATGTGATTTTAAAATGAACCCCGCCCCCCTTTTATTTTTTTTGCTTTTGAGCTATTTGAAGAGAAAATTCGGACCTAG